>NC_080727.1:857500-867500 GCF_019097595.1 Hemibagrus wyckioides
AGTAATGATTTATAACCACACTCTCCCACATTACCCAGGTGAGGATGGGTTTTCTGGGAGTCCAGTTCCTCTCAAGGTTTCTTCCTCATCTCATCTCGGGGACTTTCCATCCCTGCTGTCATGTCTGCTCTCATCAGTAGAAATAAGATTTCCCTTGTTAAATATGCTTTGTAATAAAATGAAAGAATGAACTGAGTGTATTCTGATGTGCCCGGGATCTCTGTGGGTTCTCCATGGGTTCTCTGTGGGCTTTGTAATCCCAGCAACATATGGTGTTGCATTCCCAGGGTCCTACATTCCCAGTTCTTTGTGCTTTCACAGCTTTCTGAGCTCAGGGTCCCCACAGACCAACACATTCCCCCACCCCAACCCCCGGGCCCTATCTTAGGGGCCTCACCAGAGACCAGGATTCACAGGTCACTCTGTTCTCCAGTATTTCACACACGTTTCTGACCTGCAGACATCACACACTCCATAACCCCCGTCTCCTGTCCTCATCTCTGTAATAAATCTTACAGTGGAAATTATCTTTACTCTGCTATAAATTAAGATGTTGCAGGATTATTTCAGACTAAATCGTGTATTTAAGAGTCTGCAATTCAAATTCATTTGTTTATTCATCACACAATCATACACAATCATACACAATCACACACAATCATACACAATCACACACAATCATACACAATCATACACAATCATACACAATCACACACAATCATACACAATCACACAATCACACACAATCATACACAATCACACAATCACACACAATCACACAATCACACACAATCACACAATCACACACAATCATACACAATCACACAATCACACACAATCACACAATCATACACAATCACACAATCATACACAATCACACACAATCATACACAATCATACACAATCATACACAATCACACACAATCATACACAATCACACAATCACACACAATCATACACAATCACACAATCACACACAATCACACAATCACACACAATCACACAATCACACACAATCATACACAATCACACAATCACACACAATCACACAATCATACACAATCACACAATCATACACAATCACACACAATCACACACAATCACACAATCATACACAATCACACACAATCATACACAATCACACACAATCACACAATCACACACAATCATACACAATCACACACAATCACACAATCATACACAATCATACACAATCACACACAATCATACACAATCACACACAATCATACACAATCACACACAATCATACACAATCATACACAATCACACACAATCATACACAATCACACACAATCACACACAATCATACACAATCACACACAATCATACACAATCACACACAATCACACAATCACACACAATCATACACAATCACACACAATCACACAATCACACACAATCACACAATCACACACAATCACACAATCACACACAATCACACACAATCACACACAATCACACAATCACACACAATCACACACAATCACACAATCATACACAATCACACACAATCATACACAATCATACACAATCACACACAATCACACAATCACACACAATCATACACAATCACACAATCACACACAATCACACAATCATACACAATCACACAATCATACACAATCACACACAATCACACAATCACACACAATCATACACAATCACACACAATCACACAATCACACACAATCACACACAATCACACACAATCACACAATCACACAATCACACACAATCATACACAATCACACATACACAATCACACACAATCACACAATCACACACAATCATACACAATCACACACAATCACACAATCACACACAATCACACAATCACACACAATCATACACAATCACACACAATCAAACAATCATACACAATCACACACAATCATACACAATCACACACAATCACACAATCACACACAATCACACACAATCACACAATCACACAATCACACACAATCACACAATCACACACAATCACACACAATCACACACAATCACACAATCACACACAATCACACACAATCACACAATCACACACAATCACACAATCACACACAATCACACACAATCACACAATCACACAATCACACACAATCACACAATCACACAATCACACACAATCACACAATCACACACAATCACACACAATCACACACAATCACACAATCACACACAATCACACACAATCACACACAATCACACAATCACACACAATCACACACAATCACACAATCACACACAATCACACACAATCACACACAATCATACACAATCACACACAATCATACACAATCACACAATCACACACAATCATACACAATCACACACAATCACACAATCACACACAATCACACAATCACACACAATCATACACAATCACACAATCACACACAATCACACAATCATACACAATCACACAATCATACACAATCACACACAATCACACAATCATACACAATCATACACAATCACACACAATCACACAATCACACACAATCATACACAATCACACACAATCACACAATCACACACAATCACACAATCATACACAATCACACACAATCACACAATCATACACAATCACACAATCACACAATCATACACAATCACACACAATCACACAATCACACACAATCATACACAATCACACACAATCACACAATCACACACAATCACACAATCACACACAATCATACACAATCACACACAATCACACAATCATACACAATCACACACAATCATACACAATCACACACAATCACACAATCACACACAATCACACACAATCACACAATCACACACAATCACACAATCACACACAATCACACACAATCACACACAATCACACAATCACACACAATCACACACAATCACACAATCACACAATCACACACAATCACACAATCACACACAATCACACACAATCATACACAATCACACACAATCACACAATCACACACAATCACACACAATCACACACAATCACACAATCACACACAATCATACACAATCACACAATCACACACAAATCATACACAATCACACACAATCACACACAATCACACAATCACACACAATCACACAATCACACACAATCACACAATCACACACAATCATACACAATCACACACAATCACACAATCATACACAATCACACACAATCATACACAATCACACACAATCACACAATCACACACAATCACACAATCACACACAATCATACACAATCACACACAATCACACAATCACACACAATCACACAATCATACACAATCACACACAATCACACAATCACACACAATCACACACAATCACACAATCACACACAATCACACACAATCACACACAATCACACAATCATACACAATCACACAATCACACAATCACACAATCACACACAATCACACAATCACACACAATCACACACAATCACACACAATCACACAATCACACACAATCACACAATCACACACAATCATACACAATCACACAATCACACACAATCACACAATCACACACAATCACACACAATCACACAATCATACACAATCATACACAATCACACAATCACACACAATCACACACAATCACACACAATCATACACAATCACACACAATCACACACAATCACACAATCATACACAATCACACACAATCACACACAATCATACACAATCATACACAATCACACAATCACACACAATCAGACACAATCACACACAATCATACACAATCACACACAATCATACACAATCACACAATCACACACAATCACACACAATCACACAATCACACACAATCACACACAATCACACAATCATACACAATCACACACAATCACACAATCACACACAATCACACACAATCATACACAATCACACACAATCACACACAATCACACAATCACACACAATCATACACAATCACACACAATCACACAATCACACACAATCACACACAATCACACAATCATACACAATCACACACAATCATACACAATCACACACAATCACACAATCACACACAATCACACAATCACACACAATCACACACAATCACACAATCACACACAATCACACAATCACACACAATCACACACAATCACACAATCATACACAATCATACACAATCACACACAATCACACAATCACACACAATCATACACAATCACACACAATCACACAATCACACACAATCACACACAATCACACAATCACACACAATCACACACAATCACACAATCACACACAATCACACACAATCACACAATCATACACAATCACACAATCATACACAATCACACACAATCACACAATCATACACAATCACACAATCACACACAATCACACACAATCACACAATCACACACAATCACACACAATCACACAATCACACACAATCACACACAATCACACAATCACACACAATCATACACAATCACACACAATCATACACAATCATACACAATCACACACAATCACACAATCACACACAATCATACACAATCACACACAATCACACAATCACACACAATCACACAATCACACACAATCACACACAATCACACAATCATACACAATCACACACAATCACACAATCATACACAATCATACACAATCACACAATCATACACAATCACACACAATCACACAATCACACACAATCACACAATCACACACAATCACACAATCACACACAATCACACACAATCACACAATCACACACAATCACACACAATCACACACAATCACACAATCACACACAATCACACACAATCACACAATCACACACAATCACACAATCACACAATCATACACAATCACACACAATCACACACAATCACACACAATCACACAATCATACACAATCACACAATCATACACAATCACACAATCATACACAATCACACACAATCACACAATCACACACAATCACACAATCACACAATCATACACAATCACACACAATCATACACAATCACACACAATCACACACAATCACACAATCACACACAATCACACAATCACACACAATCACACAATCACACACAATCACACACAATCACACAATCACACACAATCACACACAATCACACACAATCATACACAATCATACACAATCACACACAATCACACACAATCACACAATCACACACAATCATACACAATCACACAATCACACACAATCACACAATCACACACAATCACACACAATCATACACAATCACACACAATCACACAATCACACACAATCACACAATCACACACAATCACACACAATCACACAATCACACAATCATACACAATCACACACAATCATACACAATCACACACAATCACACACAATCACACAATCATACACAATCACACACAATCATACACAATCACACACAATCACACAATCACACACAATCACACACAATCACACACAATCACACAATCACACACAATCAGACACAATCACACAATCACACAATCACACAATCACACACAATCATACACAATCAAACACAATCACACACAATCACACAATCACACACAATCACACACAATCACACAATCACACACAATCACACACAATCACACAATCACACACAATCACACACAATCACACAATCACACACAATCACACAATCACACACAATCACACACAATCATACACAATCACACACAATCATACACAATCACACACAATCACACACAATCACACAATCACACACAATCACACACAATCACACAATCATACACAATCACACACAATCACACAATCACACACAATCACACACAATCATACACAATCACACACAATCACACAATCACACACAATCACACACAATCACACACAATCACACAATCATACACAATCACACACAATCATACACAATCACACACAATCACACAATCACACACAATCACACACAATCACACAATCACACAATCACACAATCACACACAATCACACACAATCACACACAATCATACACAATCACACACAATCACACACAATCACACAATCACACACAATCACACACAATCACACAATCACACACAATCACACAATCACACACAATCACACAATCACACAATCACACACAATCACACACAATCATACACAATCACACACAATCACACACAATCACACAATCACACACAATCACACACAATCAGACACAATCACACAATCACACACAATCACACACAATCACACACAATCAGACACAATCACACAATCACACACAATCACACACAATCACACAATCACACACAATCACACACAATCAGACACAATCACACACAATCACACACAATCACACAATCACACACAATCACACACAATCACACACAATCACACAATCACACACAATCACACACAATCAGACACAATCACACACAATCACACAATCACACACAATCATACACAATCACACACAATCACACACAATCATACACAATCACACACAATCACACAATCACACACAATCACACACAATCATACACAATCACACACAATCATACACAATCACACACAATCACACAATCACACAATCATACACAATCACACACAATCACACACAATCACACAATCACACACAATCATACACAATCACACACAATCATACACAATCACACACAATCACACAATCACACAATCATACACAATCACACACAATCACACACAATCACACAATCACACACAATCACACACAATCATACACAATCACACACAATCATACACAATCACACACAATCACACAATCACACAATCATACACAATCACACACAATCACACACAATCACACAATCACACAATCACACACAATCACACAATCACACACAATCACACACAATCAGACACAATCATACACAATCATACACAATCACACACAATCACACAATCATACACAATCACACACAATCACACAATCACACACAATCATACACAATCATTCACAATCACACAATCACACACAATCATACACAATCAGACACAATCACACACAATCATACACAATCACACAATCACACACAATCACACACAATCAGACACAATCACACACAATCATACACAATCACACACAATCATACACAATCACACACAATCACACAATCACACACAATCACACACAATCACACACAATCATACACAATCACACACAATCACACACAATCACACACAATCACACAATCACACACAATCACACTATCACACACAATCACACACAATCATACACAATCACACACAATCATACACAATCACACAATCACACAATTATACACAATCATACAATCACACACAATCTCACAAAAGTGAGTAGAGTGAATAGAGTAACAGTAGAGTGAGTAGAGTGAGAGTAGAGTGGGAGTAGAGTGAGTAGAGTGACAGTAAAGTGAGTAGAGTGAGTAGAGTGAGTAGAGTGAATAGAGTAAGAGTAAATTAAAAGTAGAGTGAGTAGAGTGAGAGTAGAGTGAGAGTAGAGTATGTAGAGTGGCTAATGTTATAGTAGAGTGAGCAGAGTGATAGTAGAGTGATACTAGAGTGAGACGAGTGGGAGTAGGGTGAGTAAAGTAAGAGTAGAGTAAGAGTAAGGTGAGTAGAGTGAGAGTAGACTGAGAGTAGAGTGAGACTGTGTAGCATGAGAGTAGAGTGCATAGAGTGAGAGTAGAGTGAGCAAAGTAAGAGTAGAGTGAGTAGAGTGAGAGCAGGGTGAGTAAAGTAAGAGTAGAGTGAGAGTAGGGTGAGCAGAGTGAGAGTAGAGTGAGAGTAGAGTGAGTAAAGTAGCAATAGAGTGAATAGAGTGTGAGCACAGTGAGAGTAGAGTGAGTAGAGTGACAGTAAAGTGAGTATAGTGACAGTAGAGTGAATAGAGTGAGAGTAGAGTGAGACTGGGTAGCATGAGAGTAGAGTGAATAGAGTGAGAGTAGAGTGAGAGTAAAGTGAGTAGAGTGAGAGTAGAGTGAGTAAAGTAGCAATAGAGTGAATAGAGTGAGAGCAGAGTGAGAGTAGAGTGAGTAGTGTGAGAGCATAGTGAGTAGAGTGAGTAACATGAGAGTAGAGTTAGTAAAGTGTGAATAGAGTGACAGTAGAGTAAACGTAGAGTGAGCAGTGTGAGAGTAGAGTGAGTAGAGTGACAGTAGAGTGAATAGAGTGTATAGAGTAAGAGTGAGTAAAGTAAGAGTAGAGACAGAGTAGAGTGAGTAGAGTGAGAGTAGAGTGAGAGTAGAGTGATACTAGAGTATGTAGAGTGACTAACGTTATAGTAGAGTGAGCAGAGTGAGAGTAGGGTGAGAGCAGAGTGAGAGTAGGGTGAGTAGAGTGAGAGTAGAGTGAGAGTAGGGTGAGAGCAGAGTGAGAGTAGGGTGAGTAGAGTGAGAATAGAGTGAGAGTAGGGTGAGAGTTGAGTGAGTAAAGTAGCAACAGAGTAAATAGCGTGAGAGAAGAGTGAGAGTAGAGTGAGTAGAGTGACAGTGGAGTGAGTAGAGTGACAGTGGAGTGAGTAGAGTGACAGTGGAGTGAGTAGAGTGACATTAGAGTGAATAGAGTAAGAGAAGAGTGAGTAAAGTAAGAGTAGAGTGAGTAGAGTGGGAGTAGAGTGCGTAGAGTGGGAGTAGAGTGCGTAGAGTGAGAGTAGAGTGTGTAGAGTGAGTAGAGTAAATAGAGTAAGAGTAAAGTAAGAGTAGAGTGAGTGAAGTGAGAGTAGAGTGAGAGTAGCATGATACTAGAGCACGTAGAGTGACTAAAGTGATAGTAGAGTGAGCAGAGTGAGAGTAGAGTAAGAGTAGACTGAGAGTAGGGTGAGTAAAGTGAGACTAGAGTGAGAGTAGAGTGAGTAAAGTAAGAGTAGAGTGAGTAGAGTGGCAGTAGAGTGACAGTAGAGTGAGTAGAGTGAATAGAGTAAGAGTAGAATGAGTAGAGTGAATAGAGTGAGAGTAGAGTGAATAGAGTGAGGGTAGAATTAGTAAAGTGAGAGTAGAGTGAATAGAGTGAGAGTAGAGTGAATAGAGTGAGGGTAGAATTAGTAAAGTGAGAGTAGAGTGAAAAGAGTGAGAGTAGAGTGAGTAGAGTGAATAGAGTAAGAGTAGAGTGAGTAGAATGAGAGTAGAGTGAATAGAGTAAGAGTAGAGTGAGTGAGAGTAGAGTGAATAGAGTGAGGGCAGAGTTAGTAAAGTGAGAGTAGAGTAAGAGTAGTCTGAGAGTAAAGTGAGTAGAGTGACAGTAGTGTGAGAGTAGAGTGAGTAGAGTGACAGTAGAGTGAGTCTGTGAGTAGAGTGACAGTAGTGTGAGAGTAGAGTGAGTAGAGTGACAGTAGAGTGAGTAGAGTAAGAGTAGAGTGAGAGTAAAGTGGGAGTAGAATGAGTAGAGTGAGCAGAGTGAGTAGAGTAAGAGTAGAGTGAGTACAGTGAGAGTAGACTGAGAGTAGAATGAATAAAGTGACAGCAGAGTGAGAGTAGAGTGAGTAGAGTGGGAGTAGAGTGAGTAGAGTGACCGTAGAGTAAGAGTAGAGTGAGAGTAGAGTGAGAGAAGAGTGAATAAACTGACAGTAGAGTGAGTAGAGTGAATAGAGTAAGAGTAGAGTGAGTAGAGTGAATAGAGTGAGTAGAGTGAGTAGAGTGAATAGAGTAGAGTGAGTAGTGTGACAGTAGAGTGAGTAGTGTGACAGTAGAGTGAGTAGAGTAACAGTAGAGTGAGTAGAGTGACAGTAGAGTAAGAGTAGAGTGAGAGAAGAGTGAATAAACTGACAGTAGAGTGAGTAGAGTGAATAGAGTAAGAATAGAGTGAGTAGAGTGAATAGAGTAAGAGTAGAGTGAGAGAAGAGTGAATAAAGTGACAGTAGAGTGAGAGTAGAGTGAGAGTAGAGTGAGAGAAGAGTGAATAAACTGACAGTAGAGTGAGCAGAGTGAATAGAGTAAGAATAGAGTGAGTAGAGTGAATAGAGTAAGAGTAGAGTGAGTAGTGTGAATACAGTAAGAAT
>NC_080727.1:872500-892500 GCF_019097595.1 Hemibagrus wyckioides
CAAGCGTTTACTGGACTCCTGTCCACCTCTAACATCCACCTCCTGCCCTGACGTCCACCTCCTGCCCTGACGTCCACCTCCTGGCCTGACGTCCACCTCCTGCCCTGACGTCCACCTCCTGGCCTGACGTCCACCTCCTGCCCTGACGTCCACCTCCTGCCCTGACGTCCACCTCCTGCCCTGACACACTCTCTGTTCATTACTATGATTTTATGTTACATCTGGACATTATAGTGTCGGATCTGCTGAGTGACGAGAACCGAGAGAAATCAGAACAAAACCTTCATCATAAACCTTTATTATGAAATAAAGCGGCAGGACACACCTGATGACCACACAGCTCTACAGCCAGAGATTTAACAGTTAACATCAGTAACATCAGGAATCAGTGCAGCCGGAAACTCATGACCTGCGTTCACATGTCCTTTACATCATCAGCGTAAAATCCCAAATCTTATTCAGAGACGATGGAATTGTTTCTTCAAACATCGACAAAATAAAAGTCCTCAAAATAACAACCGGGTTCATCCACAACCTCACAACTCAAAATATAAACACAATAAGCCACAAACATCCTGCTGTATGGATCCAGCATCCAGAGAGCTGTGGAAATGTGTGTGTGTAAGAATAATATGCTAAATTATTATTATTATTATTATTATTATTATTATTATTATTATTATTGTTGTTGTTGTTGTTATTTATGTTTTGTTGTTGTTAATAGCAGTATATAAAAATAATTTAGATCTATTTTTGAAGAAAATAAAATTATTATTATTATTATTATTATTATTATTATTATTATTATTATCAATGGTTTTAAATGAGAGGACGAAGAGTAAAAGTTGAAGTTTTGTCTTGAACCAAACAGAACCCTTTCAGGTGCTAGAAGAAGACTGAGGTGACCTCGAGGTCCTCATCCTGGACAAATCCTTCTTAATCCCATGAGTGAGTTAGTCTGATTAAAGAGCTGAAGATCTGATCACACTGAGTGAATCTTCCTCATCCTCACAGATGAAGGCTGCTCGTCTGTTCAGACTCTTTTTAAAGATTATGAAATGTTTTTAGGATATTTATACAGAAATTCTCCCAGATTAAACGGAGTAGAATGAAGAAATCTGGGAGGCTGGGTCACTTCCTGTCAGTTATAATCACTTCCTCTTTGATCAGTTTGTAATCCTAGACATTTGGTTTATTTCTATTTAAACTCTATATATTTCTGTCATTTTCTTGTCGATCAACACGTCCCTGTACAAGTAGCTGAGCTTTAACTCTATTCCATCCTTCTTTCTTTCTTTCTTTCTTTCTTTCTTTCTTTCAACCAATCTCTGAGCTCTGATGTCATCAGTGTGCGCCTCCTATTCTCTGCCACATTGATATCCAGGGATTTTACAAGATGATGGATTTATAGAAAGGATCCAAATGGATAGAAATTTAGGCTGGATGAAGTGAAGCATGTTTATTCACAAACTCCAAGTGTTTCTTTGGACTTTTGATGGATTCGTGATGAAAAGTTTCAGGATTTTCAACAAGGAACTGCATCATCATTAGTTTGGTGGGTTTTTTTGTAGTTTTTCATGTTATTCGTCATTACACGAGCAGCTTGGACTGGACTGTGCTGCACATTCTACTGCTCTACTGTAGACTCTGTGAATTATACTGATTTATAATTATATGTGAAGATATTAAATGGAACATGTATGTGAATATACACAGGACACGCAAACACTCAGGCATCAGAGACAATGAGCTGGAAAAATAAACAGCTGACATTCTTCAGCAGCAGACAGAAGAACATAAGAGGAGCATTTGATGAAAATGGAAGAGACGGAGAGATGAGAGATGAGATAAGAGATGAGTTGAGATGAGATGCTGTCTGAAGCTCTGTTTCTGCTGCTGCTCCATCTGTAATTCAGTTTAGAATATTAGCAAATAAAAGTAGGGCTCTCTCTCTCTCACACACACACACCACATACACACACACACACACAGAGGCCTGCTTCCTGTTTCCTTATGCAACATGGAGGCTTTAATTTCTCTATTTGTACAAGTAGAGCATCAGTGTTTACTCATGCATGTGTCTCCAGCTGAGCTGAACTGGACCACAGCTTCATCAGAGCTTCATTAGAGCTTCATCACACCCTCATCACAGAATCACCACATCTGAACCAGAGCACAGCATCATCACAGTGCTACAGCATCACATCATCAGAGCATCACAGCATCATAACATCAAAGGAACATCTCCATCACCATCTCCATCACCACAGCACCACATCTCATCACACCTCCATCAGAGGATCATAGCATCATCAGCACCTCAGCACTGGAGCATCACAGCAGCACCATATAATCACAGCATCAGGACCACATGGTATCCTAGCATCACCAGACCACTGCATCACATCATGGAGCATCTGAAAGCATCATCACTTCATCATCACTTCTTCACCCCACATCTTCACAATATCAACACACTATCATCACTGCACGCTGCCACCGGCGCCATGTTGACGAGGTGATGTTGGAAAGGTGCAGGAGGGAACAACCACAGCGGGGAATTCTCATCATTCTGCCCCCGTGTGCACGCGAGCGCGTTACGGAACGTGTTTAACGTCACATCCTCACGCCTTTCATCAAACCCACTAAACGTAAAGCTGTAATTCAGCTCGACTGTTTATTGCTTGCTTTCTTTTTCTTCTTCTTCTTCTCTTTATTATACTGTAACATCTTACCTGGAGATGAGCTGAGCGCATAGGAAGAGCCTGAGGAAGAGCTCAGGGAGAGCCATGGCAGGCAGACGCGGAGAAACCATCATCATCATCATCATCCTCATTCTCATCATCAGCACCACATCACCATCTGCACGCGCACACACACACACACACACACACACACACGGACGCGTTTCCTGCTCTTCCTCCTCTTCCTCTCTCAGTCTGTCTTCACCTCACTGTCGCTCTGCTGCGTGAAACATCGCCGCGATCCGACACGAAAAATGGCGGAAATGATGCGAGGAAACGCAGCCGCGACGCTCCCGGAACTCTCCAGTGTGCAGGCTCTGTGTGTGTGTGTGTGTGTGTGTGTGTATGTGTGTGTGTGTGTATGTGTGTGTGTGAGAATGCAGACTTAATTGTAGTGAGAGCGGAAGGAGGGGGGACGGAGGCGCGCGCTCCCGGAGCTCAACGCGAGAAGACAAGAGAGGAAAAACAGAAAGGAGACGTGCGCGCACCCGTCAATCCTTGTGCGTACGTGCGCGCACACAGATGTTCGCGTTCTCCCTCTCTCCCTCTCTCCATCTCTGTTTGATTTCAATTTTCAAACTATTTTATTAGCCTGGTTGTTTCTATTCAACATAACCAAAGAATATTATAGAAAAAATCTATGAATAAATAAATGAAATAAAATAAATGGAAAAATAGAGAATATAAAATATACTATGTGTGTATACACTATACACTGTAGGTGTGTGTGTGTGGGGGGGTGTAAATCAATCAGATCTGTCTCAAGAGGAAACTCTGACTCTTAAGATGCTGCTGATGGAGTCAAAGAGACTTTGACTCCATCAGCAGAGTCATCGTCTTTTATAGAGATCAAAAAAGAGATCATTTAAAGAGATCATCGTCTTTTATAACATTTTTTTCATCAAGTGCTTTTAAAAAAATACATACAATAAATTGTAGATGTTGTGTGTGTAGATGTTGTGTGTGTAGATGTTGTGTATTGTAGATGTTGTGTATGTGTAGATGTTGTGTGTGTAGATGTTGTGTGTGTGTAGATGTTGTGTGTGTAGATGTTGTGTATGTGTAGATGTTGTGTGTGTGTAGATGTTGTGTATGTGTAGATGTTGTGTGTGTAGATGTTGTGTGTGTGTAGATGTTGTGTGTGTAGATGTTGTGTATGTGTAGATGTTGTGTGTGTAGATGTTGTGTATTGTAGATGTTGTGTATGTGTAGATGTTGTGTATGTGTAGATGTTGTGTATTGTAGATGTTGTGTATTGTAGATGCTGTGTGTGTAGATGTTGTGTGTGTGTGTAGATGTTGTGTATTGTAGATGCTGTGTATGTGTAGATGTTGTGTATGTGTAGATGTTGTGTGTGTGTAGATGTTGTGTATTGTAGATGTTGTGTATTGTAGATGCTGTGTGTGTAGATGTTGTGTGTGTAGATGTTGTGTGTGTAGTTGTTGTGTATTGTAGATGCTGTGTATGTGTAGATGTTGTGTGTGTGTAGATGTTGTGTATTGTAGATGCTGTGTATGTGTAGATGTTGTGTGTGTAGATGTTGTGTATTGTAGATGTTGTGTATTGTAGATGTTGTGTGTGTGTGTAGATGTTGTGTATTGTAGATGTTGTGTGTGTGTAGATGTTGTGTGTGTAGATGTTGTGTGTGTAGATGCTGTGTATGTGTAGATGTTGTGTATGTGTAGATGTTGTGTATGTGTAGATGTTGTGTGAGTAGATGTTGTGTGTGTAGATGTTGTGTATTGTAGATGTTGTGTGTGTAGATGTTGTGTGTGTAGATGTTGTGTGTGTAGTTGTTGTGTATTGTAGATGTTGTGTATTGTAGATGTTGTGTGTGTGTAGATGTTGTGTGTGTGTAGATGTTGTGTGTGTAGATGTTGTGTATTGTAGATGTTGTGTGTGTAGATGTTGTGTGTGTAGATGTTGTGTGTGTAGATGTTGTGTGTGTGTAGATGTTGTGTATGTGTAGATGCTGTGTGTGTGTAGATGTTGTGTATGTGTAGATGTTGTGTGTGTAGATGTTGTGTGTGTAGATGTTGTGTGTGTAGATGTTGTATGTGTGTGTAGATGTTGTGTGTGTAGATGTTGTGTGTGTGTAGATGTTGTGTGTGTAGATGTTGTGTGTGTGTAGATGTTGTGTATTGTAGATGTTGTGTGTGTAGATGTTGTATGTGTGTGTAGATGTTGTGTGTGTAGATGTTGTGTATGTGTAGATGTTGTGTGTGTGTAGATGTTGTGTATTGTAGATGCTGTGTATGTGTAGATGTTGTGTATGTGTAGATGTTGTGTATGTGTAGATGTTGTGTGAGTAGATGTTGTGTGTGTAGATGTTGTGTATTGTAGATGTTGTGTGTGTAGATGTTGTGTGTGTAGATGTTGTGTGTGTAGTTGTTGTGTATTGTAGATGTTGTGTATTGTAGATGTTGTGTGTGTGTAGATGTTGTGTGTGTGTAGATGTTGTGTGTGTAGATGTTGTGTATTGTAGATGTTGTGTGTGTAGATGTTGTGTGTGTAGATGTTGTGTGTGTAGATGTTGTGTGTGTGTAGATGTTGTGTATGTGTAGATGCTGTGTGTGTGTAGATGTTGTGTATGTGTAGATGTTGTGTGTGTAGATGTTGTGTGTGTAGATGTTGTGTGTGTAGATGTTGTATGTGTGTGTAGATGTTGTGTGTGTAGATGTTGTGTGTGTGTAGATGTTGTGTGTGTAGATGTTGTGTGTGTGTAGATGTTGTGTATTGTAGATGTTGTGTGTGTAGATGTTGTATGTGTGTGTAGATGTTGTGTGTGTAGATGTTGTGTGTGTGTAGATGTTGTGTATGTGTAGATGTTGTGTGTGTAGATGTTGTGTGTGTGTAGATGTTGTGTATGTGTAGATGTTGTGTGTGTAGATGTTGTGTGTGTGTAGATGTTGTGTATTATAGATGTGTGTGTAGATGTTGTATGTGTGTAGATGTTGTGTGTGTAGATGTGTGTGTGTAGATGTTGTGTATGTGTAGATGTTGTGTGTGTGTAGATGTTGTGTGTGTAGATGTTGTGTGTGTGTAGATGTTGTGTATGTGTAGATGTTGTGTGTGTGTAGATGTTGTGTGTAGATGTTGTGTATGTGTAGATGTTGTGTATGTGTAGATGTTGTGTGTGTAGATGTTGTGTATTGTAGATGTTGTGTATGTGTAGATGTTGTGTGTGTAGATGTTATGTATTGTAGATGCGTGTGTGTAGATGTTGTGTATTGTAGATGTGTGTGTGTAGATGTTGTGTATGTGTAGATGTGTGTGTAGATGTTGTGTATGTGTAGATGTGTGTGTAGATGTTGTGTATGTGTAGATGTTGTGTATTGTAGATGTGTGTGTAGATGTTGTGTGTGTGTAGATGTTGTGTATTCTAGATGTTGTGTGTGTAGATGTTGTGCATTGTAGATGTTGTGTATGTGTAGATGTTGTGTATGTGTAGATGTGTGTGTGTAGATGTTGTGTATTGTAGATGTGTGTGTGTACATGTTGTGTATTGTAGATGTGTGTGTGTAGATGTTGTTTATTGTAGATGCGTGTGTGTAGATGTTGTGTATTGTAGATGCGTGTGTGTAGATGTTGTGTATTGTAGATGTGTGTGTGTAGATGTTGTGTATGTGTAGATGTGTGTGTAGATGTTGTGTATGTGTAGATGTTGTGTATTGTAGATGTGTGTGTGTAGATGTTGTTTATTGTAGATGCGTGTGTGTAGATGTTGTGTATTGTAGATGCGTGTGTGTAGATGTTGTGTATTGTAGATGTGTGTGTGTAGATGTTGTGTATGTGTAGATGTGTGTGTAGATGTTGTGTATGTGTAGATGTTGTGTATTGTAGATGTGTGTGTAGATGTTGTGTGTGTGTAGATGTTGTGTATTCTAGATGTTGTGTGTGTAGATGTTGTGCATTGTAGATGTTGTGTATGTGTAGATGTTGTGTATGTGTAGATGTGTGTGTGTAGATGTTGTGTATTGTAGATGTGTGTGTGTACATGTTGTGTATTGTAGATGTGTGTGTGTAGATGTTGTTTATTGTAGATGCGTGTGTGTAGATGTTGTGTATTGTAGATGTGTGTGTGTAGATGTTGTGTATGTGTAGATGTGTGTGTAGATGCTGTGTATGTGTAGATGTGTGTGTGTAGATGCTGTGTATGTGTAGATGTTGTGTGTGTGTAGATGTTGTGTATTGTAGATGTGTGTGTAGATGTTGTGTATTGTAGATGTGTGTGTGTAGATGTTGTGTATGTGTAGATGTGTGTGTAGATGCTGTGTATGTGTAGATGTGTGTGTGTAGATGCTGTGTATGTGTAGATGTTGTGTGTGTGTAGATGTTGTGTATTGTAGATGTTGTGTGTGTAGATGTTGTGTGTGTGTAGATGTTGTGTATTCTAGATGTTGTGTGTGTAGATGTTGTGCATTGTAGATGTTGTGTATGTGTAGATGTTGTGTATGTGTAGATGTGTGTGTGTAGATGTTGTGTATTGTAGATGTGTGTGTGTACATGTTGTGTATTGTAGATGTGTGTGTGTAGATGTTGTGTATTGTAGATGTGTGTGTGTAGATGTTGTGTATGTGTAGATGTGTGTGTGTAGATGTTGTGTATGTGTAGATGTGTGTGTGTAGATGTGTATGTGTAGATGTGTGTGTGTAGATGTTGTGTATGTGTAGATGTGTGTGTGTAGATGCTGTGTATGTGTAGATGTTGTGTGTGTGTAGATGTTGTGTATTGTAGATGTTGTGTGTGTAGATGTTGTGTATTGTAGATGTTGTGTATTGTAGATGTGTGTGTGTAGATGTTGTGTATGTGTAGATGTTGTGTGTGTAGATGTGTGTGTGTAGATGTTGTGTATGTGTAGATGTGTGTGTGTAGATGCTGTGTATGTGTAGATGTTGTGTGTGTGTAGATGTTGTGTATTGTAGATGTGTGTGTGTAGATGTTGTGTATGTGTAGATGTGTGTGTGTAGATGTTGTGTATTGTAGATGTGTGTGTGTAGATGTTGTGTATGTGTAGATGTGTGTGTGTAGATGTTGTGTATGTGTAGATGTGTGTGTGTAGATGCTGTGTATGTGTAGATGTTGTGTGTGTGTAGATGTTGTGTATGTGTAGATGTTGTGTGTGTAGATGTTGTGTGTGTGTAGATGCTGTGTATGTGTAGATGTGTGTGTGTAGATGTTGTGTATGTGTAGATGTGTGTGTGTAGATGCTGTGTATGTGTAGATGTTGTGTGTGTGTAGATGTTGTGTATTGTAGATGTGTGTGTGTAGATGTTGTGTATGTGTAGATGTGTGTGTGTAGATGTTGTGTATTGTAGATGTGTGTGTGTAGATGTTGTGTATGTGTAGATGTGTGTGTGTAGATGTTGTGTATGTGTAGATGTGTGTGTGTAGATGCTGTGTATGTGTAGATGTTGTGTGTGTGTAGATGTTGTGTATTGTAGATGTTGTGTATTGTAGATGTTGTGTATTGTAGATGTTGTGTGTGTGTAGATGCTGTGTATGTGTAGATGTTGTGTGTGTGTAGATGCTGTGTATGTGTAGATGTTGTGTGTGTAGATGTTGTGTGTGTAGATGTTGTGTATTGTAGATGTTGTGTGTGTAGATGTTGTGTATTGTAGATGTTGTGTATTGTAGATGTTGTGTGTGTGTAGATGTTGTGTATGTGTAGATGTTGTGTGTGTAGATGTTGTGTGTGTAGATGTTGTGTGTGTGTAGATGTTGTGTGTGTAGATGTTGTGTGTGTAGATGTTGTGTGTGTGTAGATGTTGTGTGTGTAGATGTTGTGTGTGTAGATGTTGTGTATTGTAGATGTTGTGTGTGTAGATGTTGTGTGTGTGTAGATGTTGTGTGTGTGTAGATGTTGTGTGTGTGTAGATGTTGTGTGTTGTAGATGTTGTGTGTGAAGTTGTGGTGTGTTTGTAGATGTTGTGTGTGTAGATGTTGTGTGTGTAGATGTTGTGTATGTGTAGATGTTGTGTGTGTGTAGATGTTGTGTATTGTAGATGTTGTGTATGTGTAGATGTTGTGTGTGTAGATGTTGTGTGTGTGTAGATGTTGTGTATTGTAGATGTGTGTGTGTAGATGTTGTTTATTGTAGATGTGTGTGTGTAGATGTTGTGTATTGTAGATGTGTGTGTGTAGATGTTGTGTATTGTAGATGTGTGTGTGTAGATGTTGTTTATTGTAGATGTGTGTGTGTAGATGTTGTGTATTGTAGATGTGTGTGTGTAGATGTTGTGTATTGTAGATGTGTGTGTGTAGATGTTGTTTATTGTAGATGTGTGTGTGTAGATGTTGTGTATTGTAGATGTGTGTGTGTAGATGTTGTGTATTGTAGATGTGTGTGTGTAGATGTTGTTTATTGTAGATGTGTGTGTGTAGATGTTGTGTATTGTAGATGTGTGTGTGTAGATGTTGTGTATTGTAGATGTGTGTGTGTAGATGTTGTTTATTGTAGATGTGTGTGTGTAGATGTTGTGTATTGTAGATGTGTGTGTGTAGATGTTGTGTATTGTAGATGTGTGTGTGTAGATGTTGTTTATTGTAGATGTGTGTGTGTAGATGTTGTGTATTGTAGATGTTGTGTATGTGTAGATGTGTGTGTGTAGATGTTGTGTATGTGTAGATGTTGTGTGTGTAGATGTTGTGTGTGTGTAGATGTTGTGTATTGTAGATGTGTGTGTGTAGATGTTGTGTATTGTAGATGTGTGTGTGTAGATGTTGTGTATTGTAGATGTGTGTGTGTAGATGTTGTGTATTGTAGATGTGTGTGTGTAGATGTTGTGTATTGTAGATGTGTGTGTGTAGATGTTGTGTATTGTAGATGTGTGTGTGTAGATGTTGTGTATTGTAGATGTGTGTGTGTAGATGTTGTGTATTGTAGATGTGTGTGTGTAGATGTTGTGTATTGTAGATGTGTGTGTGTAGATGTTGTTTATTGTAGATGTGTGTGTGTAGATGTTGTTTATTGTAGATCAAAGTCAAAAGTCAAACAAGCTTTATTGTCACTTCAACCATATATATATCTGATGCAGTACACAGTGAAGTGAAGACCAGAGGTGCTACACAGAACACAGACAAAGTACAGAGATGCAGACAAACATAGAGCTATAACATAGAGATAAAAAAATTAAACTATAATTTAAAAATTAAATTAAACTAAAAAATTAAACTATACTTAAGGTGCAATCTTTAAGAACTAGACATACAACAGAAGTGCACAGGAAGACAAGATAAGACAAGACAAACAACATATAGGTCGACTTTGTGCAATGAACAAGACAATGTTAGTCAATGAAAGAACAGTGTATACAGTGACTGCAGATATTAAAGTGACACGTAAACAGGGTTAATATAAATATATATAAATGTAAAGTGACATGTGCATGCAAACAGGACAGTTTAGTGTGTGTGTGTGTGTGTGTCTGACTATGTCCAGCACAGTTCAGTTCTTTTTTTTGTGTGTGTGTGTCCATGTCCAGCACAGTTCAGTTCTCCTGTTGAGATCAGATCTTGGTTATGTGTGTGTGTGCGTGTGTGTGTGTCCAGCTCAGCTCAGTTCTCTGTGGAGATACCTGATTGCCTGAGGGAAGAAACTGTTTAACAGTCTGGTTGTGCGGGTCCGAATGCTTCGGTACCTCTTTCCGGATGGCAGAAGGGTGAAGAGTGTGTGTGTGAGGGGTGCGTGGGGTGTGTAAGAGTGTGTGTGAGGGGTGTGTAGGATTATCCACAATGCTGTTAGCTCTGCGGATGCAGCGTGTGGAGTAAATGTCTGTGATGGTCCCTTTCAATGGTCCCTCTGTACAAGGTGGTCAGGATGGGTGGTGGAAGATGAGCCTTCCTCAGCCTTCGCAGGAAGTAGAGACGCTGCTGGGCTTTCCTGGTGATGGAGCTGGTGTTGAGTGACCAGGTGAGGTCCTCCGCCAGGTGAACATCAAGGAATTTGGTGCTCATGACGATCTCCACTATGGACCCATCGATGTTCAGTGGAGAATGGTCACTCTGTGCTCTCCTGAAGTCAACAACCATCTCTTTGGTCTTGTCGATGTTCAGAGACAGGTTGTTGACTTTACACCAGGCTGTTAGCCACTGCACCTCCTCTCTGTATGCTGACTCGTTGTTCTTACTGATGAGACCCACCACGGTCGTGTCATCGGAGAACTTGATGATGTGGTTGGAGCTGTGCATTGCTGCACAGTCATGAGTCAGCAGAGTGAACAGCAGTGGACTGAGCACACAGCCCTGAGGAGCTCCAGTGCTCAGTGTGGTGGTGCTGGAGATACTGTTCCCGATCCGGACTGACTGAGGTCTCCCAGTCAGGAAATCCAGGATCCAGTTGCAGAGGGAGGCGTTGATGCCTAGCAGACTCAGCTTCTCCATCAGGTGCTGAGGAATGATCGTGTTGAATGCTGAACTGAAGTCAATAAACATCATTCGTAGGTAAGTGTCTTTATTGTCCAGGTGTGTGAGGGCCAGATGGAGGGTTGTGCTGATGGCATCATCTGTGGAGTGATTTGGACGTTACACAAACTGCATGGGGTCAAGTGAAGGTGGCAGCAGGTTCTTAATGTGCCTCATGACGAGCCTCTTGAAGCACTTCCTGATGATGGGTGTGAGTGCAACGGGACGGTAGTCATTGAGACAGGACACTGGAGACTTCTTCGGCACGGGGATGATGGTGGTAGACTTCAGGCACTTTGGGACGACGGCGCTGCTCAGGGAGATGTTGAAGATGTCTGTGAAGACATCCACTAGCTGTTCTGAACATTCCCTGAGCACTCTGCCAGGAATGTTGTCTGGTCCAGCAGCTTTTCGTGGGTTAACTCTGCTTAGAGTTTTCCTCACATCAGCTGTGGTGAGACAGAGCACCTGGTCCTCTGAAGAAAGGATGGTCTTCCTCACTGTCACGTCATTACATGCCTCAAACCGAGCGTAGAAGCTGTTCAGCACATCTGGAAGGGAGGCATCACTGTCACAGGCAGGTGGAGCAGGCCTGTAGTTGGTGATGGACTGGATGCCTTGCCACATGCACCGAGTGTCGCCACTGCTCTGGAAGTGGCCGTGGATTCTCTGGGAGTGTGCACGCATTGCCTCTCTAATGGCTCGAGACAGTTTAGCCCGTGCTGTTCTTAGGGCGTCCTTGTCTCCAGCTCTGAAGGCAGAGTCTCTGGATCTTAGCAGCACACACACTTTTGCGGTCATCCACGGCTTCTGGTTGGAGCGTATGGTGATGGACTTGGAGACAGTCACGTCATTGATGCACTTCTCGATGTAGCCGGTCACTGATGCCGTGTACTCCTCCAAGTCAATAGAGTCGCCGTTGGTTGCAGCCTCCCTAAACATATCCCAGTCAGTGCACTCGAAACAGTCCTGAAGAGCAGAGATGGCTCCTGCTGGCCAGGTTTTAACCTGTTTCAGAACCGGTTTAGAGCGTCTGACGAGTGGTCTGTATGCCGGAATCAACATCACAGAGATGTGGTCTGAATAGCCGAGGTGGGGGCGGGGCTCCACACGATACGCACCGGGAATGTTTGTGTAAACAAGATCCAGCGTGTTCGCCCCTCTCGTAGCAAAGTCCACATACTGATGGAATTTAGGGAGCACAGTTCTGAGATTTGCATGATTGAAATCTCCGGCAAGTCCGTCGGGGTGAGCATTCTGCAGCACGCTAATAGCTCCGTACAGCTCACACAGAGCCTCCTTAGCATTAGCACTGGGTGGAATGTACACTCCGATAATGAAAGTGGTGGTGAATTCCCGGGGTAAATAAAAAGGTTTGCATCTAACAGTCACAAACTCCACTAGCGATGAACAGTAACTAGAGACAAGCACAGAGTCCTTACACCATTCCGTGTTGATGTAAACACACACACGCCACCACCACGAGTCTTACCGCACAGAGCTGCATTCCTGTCGGCATGAAACATGGTTAGCCCGGCTAGCTGAATGGCGGCTTCCGGAACTCTGTCGCTGAGCCACGTCTCCGTAAAAACAAAGACACAGCAGTCTCTGACCTCACGCCGTGCAGTTCGCTGGAGTCAGATGTAGTCCAGTTTATTGTCCAGGGAGCAGACATTAGACAGAAGTATGGAGGGGAGTGCCGGCCGGTTAGGGTTTCTTTTTAGCCTAGCACGGACACCCGCCCTATTTCCATGCTTTCGCTTTCTCACGCACCGCTTCTGTCGACTCTTCTCCTGGCCACCGGCATCAGGCGATGCCGAGGGCTTGGGGCCTGGTCTCCGTAGCAAGCCGAGATCATGAAGATTTCTCCATAGGTCATCGTGCACGTTGTCTGGTGCACGATTCCCATAATCCAGTAGTGTCTGGCGGTCGTACATATGAACACCGTTGTATCTGGTGTCCATATGCCGTGAAGGTCGGGCTATTTCGGGACAATAGCACCATTTTTGGTCCGGAGTGGCCGCTGCGTGCTACTGCCACGCCACCATCTTGGATCAATTCCACACACACATGTTGTGTGTGTAGATGTTGTGTATTGTAAATTTTGTGTATGTGTAGATGTTGTATGTGTAGATGTTGTGTATTGTAAATTTTGTGTATGTGTAGATGTTGTGTATGTGTAGATGTTGTGTGTGTAGATGTTCTGTAGATGTTGTATGTGTAGATGTTGTGTGTGTAGATGTTCTGTAGATGTTGTATGTGTAGATATTGTGTGTGTAGATGTTGTGTGTGTGTAGATGCTGTGTATGTGTAGATGTTGTGTATGTGTCGATGTTGTGTATGTGTAGATGCTGTCTGTGTGTAGATGTTCTGTATTGTAGATGCTGTGTATGTGTAGATGCTGTGTATGTGTAGATGTTGTGTGTGTAGATGTTGTGTGTGTAGATGTTGTGCATTGTAAATTTTGTGTATGTGTAGATGTTGTATGTGTAGATGTTGTGTATTGTAAATTTTGTGTATGTGTAGATGTTGTATGTGTAGATGTTGTGTATTGTAAATTTTGTGTATGTGTAGATGTTGTGTATGTGTAGATGTTGTGTGTGTAGATGTTCTGTAGATGTTGTATGTGTAGATGTGTGTGTAGATGTTGTGTATGTGTAGATGCTGTGTATGTGTCGATGTTGTGTATGTGTAGATGCTGTCTGTGTGTAGATGTTCTGTATGTGTAGATGTTCTGTATGTGTAGATGCTGTGTATGTGTAGATGTTGTGTGTGTGTAGATGTTGTGTGTGTGTAGATGTTGTGTATTGTAGATGTGTGTGTAGATGTTGTGTATTGTAGATGTTGTGTGTGTGTAGATGTTGTGTATGTGTAGATGCTGTCTGTGTGTAGATGTTCTGTATTGTAGATGTTGTGTGTAGCTGTTGTGTGTGTGTAGATGATGTGTATTGTAGATGTTGTGTGTATTGTAGATGTTGTGTATTGTAGATGCTGTGTATGTGTAGATGTTGTGTGTGTGTAGATGTTGTGTGTGTAGATGTTGTGTATTGTAGATGCTGTGTGTGTAGATGTTGTGTATTGTAGATGCTGTGTATGTGTAGATGTTGTGTGTGTGTAGATGTTGTGTATTGTAGATATTGTGTATGTGTAGATGTTGTGTATGTGTAGATGTTGTGTATGTGTAGATGTTGTGTATTGTAGATATTGTGTATGTATAGATGTTGTGTGTGTAGATGTTGTGTATGTGTAGATGTTGTGTGTGTAGATGTGTATGTGTAGATGTTGTGTGTATGTAGATGTTGTTGTGTATTGCAGATGCTGTGTATGTGTAGATGTTGTGTGTGTGTGTAGATGTTGTGTATGTGTAGATGTGTGTGTAGATGTTGTGTGTGTGTAGATGTTGTGTGTGTGTAGATGTTGTGTATTGCAGATGCTGTGTATGTGTAGATGTTGTGTAGATGTGTAGATGTTGTGTGTAGATGTTGTGTAGATGTTGTGTTTGTGTAGATGTGTGTGTAGATGTTGTGTACATGTGTATGTGTAGATGTTGTGTAGATGTTGTGTAGATGTTGTGTTTGTGTATATGTTGTGTAGATGTTGTGTAGATGTTGTGTTTGTGTATGTGTGTAGATGTTGTGTAGATGTGTGTGTAGATGTTGTGTAGATGTGTGTGTAGATGTTGTGTTTGTGTAGATGTGTGTGTAGATGTTGTGTAGATGTGTATGTAGATGTTGTGTTTGTGTAGATGTGTGTGTAGATGTTGTGTAGATGTGTGTGTAGATGTTGTGTAGATGTGTATGTGTAGATGTTGTGTAGATGTGTGTGTGTAGATGTTGTGTAGATGTGTGTGTAGATGTTGTGTTTGTGTAGATATGTGTGTAGATGTGTAGATGTTGTGTTTGTGTAGATGTGTGTGTAGATGTTGTGTAGATGTTGTGTTTGTGTAGATGTGTGTGTAGATGTTGTGTTTGTGTAGATGTGTGTGTAGATGTTGTGTAGATGTTGTGTTTGTGTAGATGTGTGTGTAGATGTTGTGTAGATGTTGTGTTTGTGTAGATGTGTGTGTAGATGTTGTGTAGATGTGTGTGTAGATATTGTGTAGATGTGTGTGTAGATGTTGTGTTTGTGTAGATGTGTGTGTAGATGTTGTGTAGATGTGTGTGTAGATGTTGTGTAGATGTGTATGTGTAGATGTTGTGTAGATGTTGTGTTTGTGTAGATGTGTGTGTAGATGTTGTGTAGATGTGTGTGTAGATGTTGTGTTTGTGTAGATGTGTGTGTAGATGTTGTGTAGATGTGTATGTGTAGATGTTGTGTAGATGTTGTGTAGATGTTGTGTAGATGTGTGTGTAGATGTTGTGTAGATGTGTATGTGTAGATGTTGTGTAGATATGTGTGTAGATGTTGTGTAGATGTGTATGTGTAGATGTTGTGTAGATGTGTGTGTAGATGTTGTGTAGATGTTGTGTAGATGTGTGTGTAGATGTTGTGTAGATGTTGTGTAGATGTTGTGTTTGTGTAGATGTGTGTGTAGATGTTGTGTAGATGTGTATGTGTAGATGTTGTTTAGATGTGTGTGTAGATGTTGTGTAGATGTTGTGTAGATGTTGTGTTTGTGTAGATGTGTGTGTAGATGTTGTGTAGATGTTGTGTTTGTGTAGATGTGTGTGTAGATGTTGTGTAGATGTGTATGTGTAGATGTTGTGTAGATGTTGTGTAGATGTTGTGTTTGTGTAGATGTGTGTGTAGATGTTGTGTAGATGTTGTGTAGATGTTGTGTTTGTGTAGATGTTGTGTAGATGTTGTGTAGATGTTGTGTAGATGTTGTGTTTGTGTAGATGTGTGTGTAGATGTTGTGTAGATGTGTGTGTAGATGTTGTGTAGATGTTGTGTTTGTGTAGATGTGTGTGTAGATGTTGTGTAGATGTGTGTGTAGATGTTGTGTAGATGTGTATGTGTAGATGTGTGTGTAGATGTTGTGTTTGTGTAGATGTGTGTGTAGATGTTGTGTAGATGTGTGTGTAGATGTTGTGTAGATGTGTGTGTAGATGTTGTGTAGATGTTGTGTAGATGTTGTGTTTGTGTAGATGTGTGTGTAGATGTTGTGTAGATGTGTGTGTAGATGTTGTGTAGATGTGTATGTGTAGATGTGTGTGTAGATGTTGTGTTTGTGTAGATGTGTGTGTAGATGTTGTGTAGATGTGTGTGTAGATGTTGTGTAGATGTGTATGTGTAGATGTTGTGTAGATGTGTGTGTAGATGTTGTGTAGATGTTGTGTAGATGTGTGTGTAGATGTTGTGTAGATGTTGTGTAGATGTTGTGTTTGTGTAGATGTGTGTGTAGATGTTGTGTAGATGTGTATGTGTAGATGTTGTTTAGATGTTGTGTAGATGTTGTGTAGATGTTGTGTGTGTAGATGTGTGTGTAGATGTTGTGTAGATGTGTGTGTAGATGTTGTGTAGATGTGTGTGTAGATGTTGTGTTTGTGTAGATGTGTGTGTAGATGTTGTGTAGATGTGTATGTGTAGATGTTGTGTAGATGTGTGTGTAGATGTTGTGTTTGTGTAGATGTGTGTGTAGATGTTGTGTAGATGTGTGTGTAGATGTTGTGTAGATGTTGTGTAGATGTTGTGTTTGTGTAGATGTGTGTGTAGATGTTGTGTAGATGTGTGTGTAGATGTTGTGTAGATGTTGTGTAGATGTTGTGTTTGTGTAGATGTGTGTGTAGATGTTGTGTAGATGTGTGTGTAGATGTTGTGTAGATGTTGTGTAGATGTTGTGTTTGTGTAGATGTGTGTGTAGATGTTGTGTAGATGTGTGTAGATGTTGTGTAGATGTTGTGTAGATGTTGTGTTTGTGTAGATGTGTGTGTAGATGTTGTGTAGATGTGTGTGTAGATGTTGTGTAGATGTGTGTGTAGATGTTGTGTTTGTGTAGATGTGTGTGTAGATGTTGTGTAGATGTGTATGTGTAGATGTTGTGTAGATGTTGTGTAGATGTGTGTGTAGATGTTGTGTTTGTGTAGATGTGTGTGTAGATGTTGTGTAGATGTGTGTGTAGATGTTGTGTAGATGTTGTGTAGATGTTGTGTTTGTGTAGATGTGTGTGTAGATGTGTAGATGTGTGTGTAGATGTTGTGTAGATGTTGTGTTTGTGTAGATGTGTGTGTAGATGTTGTGTAGATGTGTGTGTAGATGTTGTGTAGATGTTGTGTAGATGTTGTGTTTGTGTAGATGTGTGTGTAGATGTGTGTGTAGATGTTGTGTAGATGTGTGTGTAGATGTTGTGTTGGTGTAAATAAAGATAAAGCACAGAGGAGGATCAGCTCAGACTCTCAGCATCACTCTCGGCTACTAACTCTTATTTGTTTGGGGAAATTTGTTGGTAAATGAAGTAAAACTCAGCAGAAAAGTGTAACAGGGGCCTCACACACATGCACACACACACACACACACACACAGACAGACAGGCACACACACACACACACAGAGACACACATACAGACAGACACACACACACACACTGAAGAGTATAAGAATAAAGAGTAAAGTAAAGAGAATAAGCAGTATTACTGATGTAGGTGTGATTTATTGCATCAGCCACAGATGAGTGAGAAAAATCTCCCACACGTAAGATTTGTGTAATAAACGACAGCACACAGTCTGTCACAGAGTGAAACACAACGAGTGCGTGATCTCTCTCTCTCTCTCTGTCTCTCTGTGTCTGTATGTCTGACTCTCTCTCTCTCTCTCTCTCTCTCTCTCTCTCTCTGTGTCTGTATGTCTGACTCTCTCTCTCTTGCTCTCTCTCTCTGTCTCTCTGTGTCTGTATGTCTGACTCTCTCTCTCTCTCTCTCTCTCTCTGTCTCTCTGTGTCTGTATGTCTGACTCTCTCTCTCTCTCTCTCTCTCTCTCTCTGTCCTCACCTTGGGGGAATGACACAAATAGGAATAATGATTCTAATTCCTGCCCCAGGTCGAGAGTGTCCTGTGTGTTCTGTGTTTCTGTACAGGAAAGAGCATGCCTACACACACACACACACACACACACAAAGACACACACACACACACACACACACAAACACACACACACACACACGCTTAAGCAGCATCCTCAGCTTCAGCAGAGAGTTAAAGTCTAATAATAAATGTCTCATTACTTTTGAATGTAAACAAGGAGAATAATTCATAATAATAAAATAATTTGTAATAAAAGCACAGTAACAGACTCAGGGTTTCTTTTGTCTTCTTCCTCATGTGGTTGGTCTGATGGAATATTCTGTCTGATAAAATGTGAAGATTAAGAGACTGATAGAGTTAAATAATCTCTGAGGTTTGTGTTGGAATTAAATGTTGAATAAATATCTGTAATAAATTCTCAGGAGTCTGATTCAGAGTGTTATTGATGAGTGTGGTGTGACTGAAGCTCAGATAATCACTGACACAGAAAAGACTCACATTGGAATCCCCTCGAGTCCTGAACACGGGACTGAAGAGGACTTCACACGCAACGGGGCTTACACCTGACGACTTAAACATGACGACTGTAACGTGACGACTTAAACATGACGACTGTAACGTGACGACTTACACCTGACGACTTAAACATGACGACTGTAACGTGACGACTTACACATGACGACTGTAACGTGACGACTTACACCTGACGACTTAAACATGACGACTGTAACGTGACGACTTACACCTGATGACTTAAACATGACGACTGTAACGTGACGACTTACACATGACGACTTAAACATGACGACTGTAACGTGACGACTTACACCTGACGACTTAAACATGACGACTTAAACATGACGACTGTAACGTGACGACTTACACCTGACGACTTAAACATGACGACTTAAACATGACGACTGTAACGTGACGACTTACACATGACGACTTAAACATGACGACTGTAACGTGACGACTTAAACATGACGACTGTAACGTGACGACTTACACCTGACGACTGTAACGTGACGACTTACACCTGACAACTGTAACGTGACGATTTAAACATGACGACTGTAACGTGACGACTTACACCTGACAACTTAAACATGACGACTGTAACGTGACGACTTACACCTGACGACTGTAACGTGACGACTTACACCTGACGACTGTAACGTGACGACTTACACCTGATGACTGTAACGTGACGACTTAAAAATGACGTCTCTAACTTGACGACTTACACCTGACAACTGTAACGTGACGACTTAAACATGACGACTGTAACGTGACGACTTACACCTGACGACTGTAACGTGACGACTTACACCTGACGACTGTAACGTGACGACTTAAACATGACGACTGTAACGTGACGACTTACACCTGACGACTGTAACGTGACGACTTACACCTGATGACTGTAACGTGACGACTTAAAAATGACGTCTGTAACGTGACGACTTACACCTGACAACTGTAACGTGACGACTTAAACATGACGACTGTAACGTGACGACTTACACCTGACGACTGTAACGTGACGACTTACACCTGACGACTGTAACGTGACAACTTACACCTGATGACTGTAACGTGACGACTTAAAAATGACGTCTGTAACGTGACGACTTACACCTGACAACTGTAACGTGACGACTTACACCTGACAACTGTAACGTGACGACTTACACCTGACAACTGTAACGTGACGACTTAAACATGACTACTGTAACGTGACGACTTACACCTGACTACTTAAACATGACGACTTTAACGTGACGACTTACACCTGACAACTGTAACGTGACGACTTAAACATGACGACTGTAACGTGACGACTTACACCTGACGACTGTAACGTGACGACTTACACCTGATGACTGTAACG
>NC_080727.1:907500-927500 GCF_019097595.1 Hemibagrus wyckioides
GTCAAATGCTCACTGAGTTTATGAATGTTAAAAAATTAACAACAATAACAGATAAATATGTAACATAAAGTGATATAAAATTTGTCTTTTGAGATTCATGAAGTCAGGTTTGTGTGAAAAGGCTTCAGAGTCCAGGCTTCAGGTCTGAATAAAAGAAGTGACTCAGTGACTGATTCTGATTCATTCAGCTTAGTGACTCATTTCAGTCATTAGTGTTGTACAGTTTTAGCTGCATGTGCCTGCAGTTTGATGACATTTTAACAGTTTAAACAGTAAACAGTGTGTGAAGAAGAGTGAGGGATTATCAGATGATTTTATAACGAAGTGGGACACACCATAACGAGTTGTGTGTAAAGTTTTCCAGGACAGAAGGAGCAGTTGAAGAAGCTGGTAGAAACCGCAGCTCTCCTCTGAGATTAATTAATGAAAACTCCCTGATTATTTGCTTTGTTTATTTATTTAATTCTGTAAGTCTGTTTATGTTTGTTTGTATGAGATGTAAAAAAAAGAAAAGAAAAGAAACAGATCCGTCCTGGCTCTCGCCCGCAGTCGGGGAAACACTGCTGACACACTGACGGCACAAACACACTGAGAGGAGCGTTTAATGATCTTACGTAAGTTCAGTTGCATAAGTCCGCCTCACAAAAACTCGTAGGTGTTATTAAGGGAGAAAATGTGACACAGAATGGAGGTTAGCACAGTCTGGGGGGTGGGGGTGTGGGTGGGGGGGCGAGTCATTACAGTTTTTAGAATTGTTTTTAATTACAGAAATTTTTTTAATTTTATTTTTTTTGTTTCCGTTTCTTTTTTTTCTTTTTTTTTTAAACTTTAAGAAAATTATTTCTTTATTGTTAAAATGATTTCAGTTATACAGAATAACAGTTCATTATTATTACTTTTTTTAGCCAAAAATATATTTAACTTTTATTTTTATAATGACATCATTTTTTTAAAAATCACAAAACCAGTAGTATCAAATTATTTTTTTATGTAAAATGCTTTACATGTTTTTTCAGTATTTTATTAAATCTTGTGTGTAAATATTACACTTCATAAATTCACAAAATGAACAAAGAACTGATTGATTAATTGAATGAATGAATGAATTATTGATTGGTTGGTTGATTGACTGGGAGTAAACTGGTATAAATGGAATGAAACTGGGTGAAGTTGATCATTGGAGATGATTTTGTTCTCCTGTGATGTGACTCATGTGGGTGACGTCAGCGTTCCTCTCCAACACAATCACCAAACCGCCCACATCCAAACCGCTGATCCTGAGGAAGTGCTGCAGAGAAGAAGCTGAATTATAAAAACGACAGGAGCTTTTCACTTTCTGTCTCAACCACACAAACCTGAACAGGTGAATATTCTCTCCTTCTTCCTGCTGTTTAGGAGGACGGCAATGACAGACGGGCCATCTGGAGCTCCGGGAACAAACCTGCAGAGACGAGGAATAATCCTACTGAGAGAAGGAGAGAGAGAGAGAGACAGAGAGAGAGAGATGTGGTGGTGTGAAAAGGGAGAACGGTCATGTGATCTTAATCCATGATGGTGTTGTGATTAAAGCCTTTTAATGTTGATGTTGTGGGGTTTATTTTGTGTCGTCTTCATGAACTTCATACATGATCTGGTGTTCATGTAGGCCTCATGTTTATCTTCTGGAGGATTTGGAAAAGCTAGCGTTGGGAATTTCAGCCCTCTTTAGTGAATCAGATCACTTCACTCCATTCAGTAAGAATCGACTCTTTTGGATCTCAAAGAACTGCATTTTTTCGGAGAGAATCTGTGACATTTTTGTAAATGTTTATTTTAATATGTAATTGTTCTTCTCTGTTTAACCTTGCAATATAAAACCTTATTCTCCTAAATGATTATTTTTCTTGACTCTGTGTGCCAGCTCCAGCAGACGACTCGGAGTTCATGCTAATCTCCATTGGTTCTTTAAAAGGATTCAGAGGTTCTGATTAATTATCTTTAAAAGAGGAAACAAAAACACGCGTAGATTTCTGAAACCCGCTACATGTAAAGAAGCAGGTAGACGTGCTAACGAGATAACAAGCCTAATCCCGGGTGACACGTGTTCGGAGACGGAGCTGGAGCAGAACCGAGGGAAAAATAGAACGCTAACGAGAAAGCGCTCATGACAGAACGTCAATTCGAGCGATAAAGAGAAATGAGAGAAGTTTCAGAAAGAAGGATCGATAGAGCTGTTTTCGCTCTGACCCGAGACGCTAGTCCCTACAACAACAGGGCCGGAGAATAAAAGCGAGGTGATGGGACGCGGCGCTCGTTAAGTCTCAGACCGGACCGGCACACCGCGCACGCAGACTTCATTAGTTCTGTCTGCGTTTCCTCATTAGGAGGCGGTTACGGCTCCCTGCAGCCCACTTAGAGAAACTTTTCTCTACAAATGACTAAAACCTGCTGGAGTTAACGTCGCTAACATCGCTAACATCGCAGAGACTCTGGGTTTCCCTGTAGGAGTGTTAAAGCTGGAGGACATTTTAATGTCCTGTGGAGTCCACTTCTGCAGAAAAACTCTGGTCTCATTGCCCCACAACGCCTCTTTATATAGTTTACAATATCAGTAAATTTTTTAAACTTTCTCTGAGGACTTCTGAGACTTAGCTTAAAAAATCCGGAATAATAAATAAAAGCAGGTGATAGATCACACAGTTCACATCCACAGAGCCGTGAGGGTCGTGGTGTTTAACACGCCGCAGGAAACTGAGGGTAAATATCCAGAGTTCCTTTTACACCTTTACACAGCAGCAGCAGAGTATTACAGCTGTGAAGGAGCCGTTACTATGGAGAGAATTAATCACCACCTGATCCACCAATCAGAGTCCAGAACTCAGCAGTGTGTGTGTGTGTGTGTGTGTGTGTGTGTGTGTGTGTGTTTAAAGGGAAAGTTTATTGCACCTGTTAGAATCTCACTGCTTTGTGTGTTATTTAAATCTCCACAACAAAAATTTTAGTTAGTTTTCAGATCTGTTTCCAGTATTTTTACTGAAATACGTTTCAGTGTATGATTTATAGTAAGAGGAGTGGTTCTTCTGGAGTTCTGAGTCCTCACTCTTCCTGTGTTTATATTGTATTTCCTGTTCCTGGCTCCGCCCCCGTTCCATCGTCTGCATGTCACCTGGTTGTGTGTACCTGTTTTGTGTGAGTTTGTTGTGTATTTATATTCCCTGCTGTCTGAAAAAATATGAACATGTTGAGTGTAAAACAGTGAAGCAGCTCTTTATAATATAAACACTTTATAATGAACATTAACCGTGATAATTAGCGGCACGTCTGCTCTGGGTCATCATCAAAACCCCTGTACATCTGGAGTACACATGCTAACTAACGCTAACTCATCTCAGTCAGTCATCACATTATTCCAAAAAAAAAAGTCTGAAATCTGAAGCTGTTCTGATCCATAATGCTATCACAGCAAACTTTAGCTATTTATAGCCTGTTAGCTGTGAACGATTTTCATTACAAACTCCATGACGTGCAGTGTTTTAGCACACGTCCATGCTAACCCTGTTAGCACTGAGGCTAACCCTGTTAGCACCGAGCTGTTTCCCTCTGAAGAGCACCGGGATCCTGCAGAGACGCTCACTATTAATAACACTGCTGGGAAATACCGCAGCGCTAACGTTAATTACAGATCAGGCTCCTAAACACCTCCACCTGCAGACCTGGGAGGGGGGGGGGTTAAGGGGGTTTCAGGATTGTTCAGTCCCGCAGTGGAATTGTGCAGAAGGTCAGCTGTAAAAGTTTCCATGCAGCTTTAACACAGACAGCCATGTTTCCTCCGAGAGAGAGAGAGAGAGAGAGAGAGAGAGAGAGAGAGAGAGAGAGAGAGAATGCATGTGTGTCAGATATTCACTAGTGATTCAGCAGTGATTCAGTAGTGATTCAGTAGTGACTCAGTAGTGATTCAGTAGTGAGTCAGTAGTGATTCAGCAGTGACTCAGTAGTGATTCTGTAGCGACTCAGTAGTGATTCTGTAGCGACTCAATAGTGATTCTGTAGTGACTCAGTAGTGATTCTGTAGCAACTCAGTAGTGATTCTGTAGTGACTCAGTAGTGACTCTGTAGTGATTCAGTAGTGACTCAGTAGTGATTCAGTAGTGACTCTGTAGTGATTCAGTAGTGTAAGTGTAGCCACTGATGTAGCTGCTGTGGAGGTGATTAATGCTCCTGTGAGTCACACACAGAGCTACAGATAAAACTCGAGACGAAGGAAAAATAAACTGAACACCTTCACACTTTACTGCAAAAATAATCTGAGCTTTAAAGTGTTTCACTGAGGAACGAAGAATCAATTCATCTGAAACCTGTGAATGAGTCAGAGACATAGAGTACCTGATCAGGAGGAGGAGGAAGAGGAAGAGGATGGAGAGAAGGAGGAGGATGAAGAGGATGAAGGGGAGGAGGAGTTTTTGGGATTTATGTGAGGTTTTTCATTATTATTTATAAACTTAAACTAAAAGTAGCTTCTTCAACAACAAAAATCGAATAACCAGACAGCAGTGTAGAGTTAAAGAGAGAAGTGTAGAGTTAAAGAGAGAAGTTTAGAGTTAAAGAGAGTGGTGTAGCATTAAAGAGAGACGTTTAGAGTTAAAGAGAGTGGTGTAGCGTTAAAGAGAGACGTTTGGAGTTAAAGAGAGTGGTGTGGAGTTAAAGAGAGCGGTGTAGAGTTAAAGAGAGCAGTGTAGAGTTGAAGAGAGCTGTGTAGAGTTAAAGAGAGCGGTGTGGAGTTAAAGAGAGCGGTGTGGAGTTAAAGAGAGCTGTGTAGAGTTAAAGAGAGCGATGTAGAGTTAAAGAGAGTGGTGTAGCATTAAAGAGAGACGTTTGGAGTTAAAGAGAGTGGTGTGGAGTTAAAGAGAGCGGTGTAGAGTTAAAGAGAGCAGTGTAGAGTTGAAGAGAGCGGTGTAGAGTTAAAGAGAGTGGTGAAGAGTTAAAGAGAGTGGTGTAGAGTTAAAGAGAGCAGTGTAGAGTTGAAGAGAGCAGTGTAGAGTTAAAGAGAGTGGTGAAGCGTTAAAGAGAGAAGTGTAGAGTTAAAGAGAGTGGTGAAGAGTTACAGAGAGTGGTGTAGAGTTAAAGAGAGCAGTGTAGAGTTGAAGAGAGCAGTGTAGAGTTAAAGAGAGTGGTGAAGCGTTAAAGAGAGAAGTGTAGAGTTAAAGAGAGCAGTGTAGACTTAAAGAGAGAAGTGTAGAGTTAAAGAGAGCAGTGTAGACTTAAAGAGAGAAGTGTAGAGTTAAAGAGAGTGGTGTAGCGTTGAAGAGAGACGTTTGGAGTTAAAAAGAGTGGTGTAGAGTTAAAGAGAGAAGTGTAGAGTTAAAGAGAGTGGTGAAGAGTTAAAGAGAGTGGTGTGGAGTTAAAGAGGGAAATGTAGAGTTAAAGAGAGCGGTGTAGAGTTAAAGAGAAAAGTGTAGAGTTAAAGAGAGCGGTGTGGAGTTAAAGAGAGTGGTGTAGAGTTAAAGAGAGAAGTGTAGAGTTAAAGAGAGCGGTGTAGAGTTAAAGAGAGCTTTGTGGAGTTAAAGAGAGCGGTGTAGAGTTAAAGAGAGCGGTGTGGAGTTAAAGAGAGCTGTGTAGAGTTAAAGAGAAAAGTGTAGAATTAAAGAGAAAAGTGTAGAGTTAACGAGAGCGGTGTGGAGTTAAAGAGAGAAGTGTAGAGTTAAAGAGAGAAGTGTAGAGTTAAAGAGAGTGGTGTAGCATTGAAGAGAGACGTTTGGAGTTAAAGAGAGTGGTGTAGAGTTAAAGAGAGAAGTGTAGAGTTAAAGAGAGTGGTGACGAGTTAAAGAGAGCGGTGTGGAGTTAAAGAGGGAAATGTAGAGTTAAAGAGAAAAGTGTAGAGTTAAAGAGAGTGGTGAAGAGTTAAAGAGAAAAGTGTAGAGTTAAAGAGAGCGGTGTGGAGTTAAAGAGAGCGGTGTGGAGTTAAAGAGAGCGGTGTGGAGTTAAAGAGAGCGGTGTGGAGTTAAAGAGAGCTGTGTGGAGTTAAAGAGAGCTGTGTGGAGTTAAAGAGAGTGGTGTGGAGTTAAAGAGAGCTGTGTGGAGTTAAAGAGAGCTGTGTGGAGTTAAAGAGAGCGGTGTGGAATTAAAGAGAGCTGTGTAGAGTTAAAGAGAGCTGTGTAGAGTTAAAGAGAGCTATGTTGAGTTAAAGAGAGCTGTGTGGAGTTAAAGAGAGTGGTGTAGAGTTAAAGAGAAAAGTGTAGAGTTAAAGAGAGTGGTGTAGAGTTTAAGAGAGCGGTGTGGAGTTAAAGAGAGCGGTGTGGAGTTAAAGAGAGCAGTGTTGAGTTAAAGAGAGCGGTGTAGAGTTAAAGAGAGCTGTGTGGAGTTAAAGAGAGCTGTGTGGAGTTAAAGAGAGTGGTGTGGAGTTAAAGAGAGCGGTGTGGAGTTAAAGAGAGCTGTGTGGAGTTAAAGAGAGCGGTGTGGAGTTAAAGAGAGTGGTGTGGAGTTAAAGAGAGCGGTGTGGAGTTAAAGAGAGCGGTGTGGAGTTAAAGAGAGCGGTGTGGAGTTAAAGAGAGTGGTGAAGAGTTAAAGAGAGTGGTGTAGAGTTAAAGAGAGCAGTGTAGAGTTGAAGAGAGCAGTGTAGAGTTAAAGAGAGTGGTGAAGCGTTAAAGAGAGAAGTGTAGAATTAAAGAGAGTGGTGAAGAGTTACAGAGAGTGGTGTAGAGTTAAAGAGAGCAGTGTAGAGTTGAAGAGAGCAGTGTAGAGTTAAAGAGAGTGGTGAAGCGTTAAAGAGAGAAGTGTAGAGTTAAAGAGAGCAGTGTAGACTTAAAGAGAGAAGTGTAGAGTTAAAGAGAGCAGTGTAGACTTAAAGAGAGAAGTGTAGATTTAAAGAGAGTGGTGTAGCGTTGAAGAGAGACGTTTGGAGTTAAAAAGAGTGGTGTAGAGTTAAAGAGAGAAGTGTAGAGTTAAAGAGAGTGGTGAAGAGTTAAAGAGAGTGGTGTGGAGTTAAAGAGGGAAATGTAGAGTTAAAGAGAGCGGTGTAGAGTTAAAGAGAAAAGTGTAGAGTTAAAGAGAGCTGTGTGGAGTTAAAGAGAGTGGTGTAGAGTTAAAGAGAGAAGTGTAGAGTTAAAGAGAGCGGTGTAGAGTTAAAGAGAGCTTTGTGGAGTTAAAGAGAGCGGTGTAGAGTTAAAGAGAGCTGTGTGGAGTTAAAGAGAGCGGTGTGGAGTTAAAGAGAGCTGTGTAGAGTTAAAGAGAAAAGTGTAGAATTAAAGAGAAAAGTGTAGAGTTAACGAGAGCGGTGTGGAGTTAAAGAGAGAAGTGTAGAGTTAAAGAGAGAAGTGTAGAGTTAAAGAGAGTGGTGTAGCGTTGAAGAGAGACGTTTGGAGTTAAAGAGAGTGGTGTAGAGTTAAAGAGAGTGGTGACGAGTTAAAGAGAGCGGTGTGGAGTTAAAGAGGGAAATGTAGAGTTAAAGAGAAAAGTGTAGAGTTAAAGAGAGTGGTGAAGAGTCAAAGAGAAAAGTGTAGAGTTAAAGAGAGCGGTGTGGAGTTAAAGAGAGCGGTGTGGAGTTAAAGAGAGCGGTGTGGAGTTAAAGAGAGCTGTGTGGAGTTAAAGAGAGCTGTGTGGAGTTAAAAAGTAGTGTGGAAATTAAAAAAACTGTGTGAGTTAAAAACTGTGTGGAGTTAAAAAGCGGTGTGGAATTAAAAACTGTGTAAAGTTAAGAGAACTGTGTAAATTAAAAGAAACTATATTGAGTTAAAAAACTGTGTGGAAATTAAAAAGTAGTGTAGAGTTAAAGAAAAAGTGTAGAGATTAAAAGAGTAGTGTAGAAATTTAAGAAGCAGTGTGGAAATTAAAAAGCAGTGTGGAAATTAAAAAAAACAGTGTGGAAATTAAAAAGCAGTGTAGAAATTAAAAAAACTGTGTGGAAATTAAAAGAAACTGTGTGGAAATTAAAAGAAGTAGTGTAAATTAAAAGCAGTGTGGAAATTAAAAAACTGTGTAAATTAAAAAGCAGTGTGGAGAATTAAAAAAGTAGTGTAAATTAAAAAGCAGTATGTAAATTAAAACAACTGTGTGGAAATTAAAAAGCAGTGTAAATTAAAAAAACTGTGTAAATTAAAAAACTGTGTGAATTTAAAAACTGTGTGGAAATTAAAAAGCAGTGTAAATTAAAAAACTATATTGAAATTAAAAACTGTGTAAATTAAAAAGCAGTGTAAATTAAAAAAACTGTGTGGAAATTAAAAAGCAGTGTAAATTAAAAAAACAGTGTAAATTAAAAAGCAGTGTGGAATTAAAAAGCAGTGTAAATTAAAAAGCAGTGTAAATTAAAAAAGCAGTGTGGAAATTAAAAAGCTGTGTGGAGTTAAAGAGAGCGGTGTGGAGTTAAAGAGAGTGGTGTGGAGTTAAAGAGAGCGGTGTGGAGTTAAAGAGAGCGGTGTGGAGTTAAAGAGAGTGGTGTGGAGTTAAAGAGAGCTGTGTGGAGTTAAAGAGAGCGGTGTGGAATTAAAGAGAGCTGTCTAGAGTTAAAGAGAGCTGTGTAGAGTTAAAGAGAGCTGTGTGGAGTTAAAGAGAGCTGTGTAGAATTAAAGAGAGCTGTGTAGAATTAAAGAGAGCTGTGTAGAATTAAAGACAGGAATAAAATTTGCTCTTGTTGATGTTTGTGTGTTTTATTTGAAGACGAATGCAGTTGTACAGGAGCTGAAACATAAAAGCCCACAGTTACAGTCCAGAAAATCTCTTTATTCCCTTCATCACACAATCCAAAGAAACACACACACACACACACACACACACACACACACACACACCATATCAGAGATGCAGGCCAGTTAAAGCTATGTTCATCTGTGTGTGTGTGTGTGTGTGTTTGTGTGTGTGTTTGTGTTTGTGTGTGTGTGTGTGTGTTTGTGTGTGTGTTTGTGTGTGTGTGTGTGTTTGTGTGTGTGTTTGTGTTTGTGTGTGTGTGTGTGTGTGTGTGTGTGTTTGTGTGTGTGTGTTTGTGTGTGTTTGTGTGTGTGTTTGTGTGTGTGTGTGTGTTTGTGTGTGTGTGTGTGTGTGTGTGTTTGTGTGTGTGTGTGTGTGTGTGTGTGTGTGTGTGTGTGTGTTTGTGTGTGTGTGTGTGTGTTTGTGTGTGTGTGTGTGTGTGTGTTTGTGTGTGTGTGTGTGTGTGTGTGTTTGTGTGTGTGTGTGTTTGTGTGTGTGTGTGTGTGTGTGTGTGTGTGTGTTTGTGTGTGTGTGTGTGTGTGTGTGTGTGTTTGTGTGTGTGTGTGTGTGTGTGTTTGTGTGTGTGTGTGTGTGTTTGTGTGTGTGTGTGTGTGTGTGTTTGTGTGTGTGTGTGTTTGTGTGTGTGTGTGTGTGTGTGTGTTTGTGTGTGTGTGTGTGTGTGTGTTTGTGTGTGTGTGTGTGTGTGTGTTTGTGTGTGTGTGTGTTTGTGTGTGTGTGTGTGTGTGTGTGTGTGTTTGTGTGTGTGTGTGTTTGTGTGTGTGTGTGTGTGTGTGTGTTTGTGTGTGTGTGTGTGTGTGTGTGTTTGTGTGTGTGTGTGTGTGTGTGTTTGTGTGTGTGTGTGTGTTTGTGTGTGTGTGTGTGTGTGTGTTTGTGTGTGTGTGTGTGTGTGTGTTTGTGTGTGTGTGTGTGTGTGTGTTTGTGTGTGTGTGTGTGTGTGTGTGTGCACTCATTATCATGTTGAATAGTTTCTACCCTGTTTAAGATAATTGCTCAGCTACACACAAGTTAAACACTCACTTCTAACAGAATTAAACATTTGTGCTTAAATTTGGACAAAAATTAAACAACAAACAAACAAACAAATAAACAAACAAACAAATAGACAAATAAAATCAGTTTGGCTAAAAATTATTTCTCATTTCAGTGTTTGACAGTGAGGGCTGAGGAGCGAATCCAGGGGAGTTATTTATTTATTGATTGATTGATTTATGATTGATTGATCAGACTTATTTATATATTGAGAGATAAAGAGATGAAGGAGTTCTGCTCCAGGGTGTGTTCTAATCCAGTCTCCCTGACCCCTTGTTGACTTCCTCTTTATGTTTCCTGTTGATTGTCTCATGATTACCCATAATGCACTGCTGCAGTCTGATCATCTGATAATTCAGTGCAGCCGCTCCAAATGGAAATCAGGAGAAAACCGTCTCTCCTCCTTTAACACTAACGTCTCTCTGTGCTGCTGAATTTGTTACAAACTTTTATTTTACTGAATCTAAATTTAGATTTTTTTTTTTCACATTGTCACATTTAATTAATATTTACATTGTCTTTGTCACCAAATTACAATTCACCTGTTATTTATTTATTTATTTATGTATGTATTTTTTATTTCCAGCTAAACCACTTAGATGCTTCTCATTTCCGTGTACATTTTATTTTTATTATTTAGAAGTTGACCTGATTATCCTGCCGTCTGTTTAACAGACAAACTAGCCGCTTAGCTAAAGCAGTCTTGATGTTCGTCTGATGTTGTGTAGCATTAGCATATAGCTGTGTTCTATGCTAACATTAGCGCATCTTCGTCTAAGTTTTAACACAAACCACGTCATCAGCTACAGTCTGTCATACGCTAAAATATTAACTACAATTAGCGTGATGATGTTACTAGCCTGGGCAGCAGCCATTTTGAGACCTGCTACACGGCCGGGTTTGAGTGAAAATCAGTCAGAAAAACTCTAAAAAATCACCAATTCATTTCTTATAAATTCTACACTTCCCTGCAGTTCGGGGAAGTCAACAAGGTCGTGTTATAAGGAGACGAGCGCGTTTATTACTAATTAATATTCTGTTTTTAAATCCAAATTTCTCATTCCTCCTGCTTTGAGCCTTGCTTTTAATTTTATTGCCATGTCACAAAAATGAAGAAATAAAAATGTAAAAAAGTGATGGAATGAAAGATGAAAAGTGCAGTTCACATTTACACTGAAACTGTACACACAACAAAAATAAGAACATCATGTACTATTTATTTATTTATTTATTTATTTATATATATATATATATATATATATTTAGATCTTTTTTTTTAATTGACTGGCAAATTAAAATATCCACAGCTGAAGGAGCGTAATAGAGTTCTTTATTTCCTGTACAATATTTTTGCTCTATTAAGAGGAAAAAAGCTAATTAGCATGTTTCAGAGCTAGTCTTGCATAGCACAATGCTCACTACGTGAATATGTAAATATGTAAATGATGCCTCTAATGTGCAAAATGCATAACAATAAGTTGGTACAAACAATATTTATTCTCTGTAGAACAAGTCATGAAGTATTTATATATGCAGTGTGTTAGAGTATAGAATAATATACTGTATAATGTATATATTTATATATTTATATTGATTTCTTTTCCCTTCCAGGCCACACCCCTCTGTCATGTAGGCATGATTATCGATGAACATCCACAACAGAAATGTTTCTATATACTCTATCATGTATAGAATTCATATTTCTACAGCGTCGGAGCGATGGACTGTCTGCTTGCATATCCTACAAAATCCCAGAGTGCATTTCACCTCCAGTCACATGACCCGCTCGGATTCCATGCAGAGAGAGAAAAGATTTCAGGATACAGGAAGGAGCGCACGGCATCCCGAGTGCTGGAACGTTGCAAACAGAAACCAGAAAGGTGGTGTTTGTCGGCTGAGACACGGCCGTGCGTGGTGACGTTTCTGTCTGTCAGAGAAACGTGCAAATGTCCAGAATGACGAGTGTTCGATCGTGAAAAAGCCCTTTACTATTCTCATATTGCTACATCGACGTGATTTCTCAAAATCGCACAACACCGAACCACAGAGCGCTTATTATCTGACATCATGCTACAAGAAAGTCCCTAAATAAATAAATAAATAAATAAATAAATAAATAAATAAATAAATAAATAAGGGAACAGCTAGGCAACTGCTTCACATCAGGATGCGGCTGGCGTACGGGAGCGAATGAGGCGGAACTGAAGTGCGCCGGTTCCAGAGCAGCATGCGAGGGGCAGGAGGCAGTGTAGCTGGTGCTGTCTGAGTTTTCTAAAGTTTTCAACCAATCACACGACACACTGAGATCAGAGCTCCACCTAGCGAGGGCCTTGTCGGTCCGGGAGCCACGAAAAGGCATCGCTTTGAGGTTCCGTCCATTCACGTTCGTTCAACAAGCGACGAGCAGCAAAGTAACAGAATCATGGAATGATCTACGGTACGAGAGCTTCCAGCATGCAGCTCAACCAAACACGCAAAGAAAGGGGAATGAATTCCACATTAAATATAAAAAATGCTCCTCTGTAAAATCCCATCACGCAGATCGATTTCACTCCACATTACACGATTACACGCAAAAATGCTCTGCTCAGCAGCCTGAAGCCGTGTTCACACCAGCAACAGAGCAGGTTTGTTTCCTGTGTGCGTGGCCTATTCTGCTTTTAACTTTAAAATGTCACATTAGTATTTATCTCCTCTTTGAAGACTGTTAAGAAAATTAATTTTCCACTGAAAGGGAGAGGTTTGTTGTAAAATTGTTGTGGGTGTGGCTTATTTTACTTACTTGAGTCAAACACTTCAATTAATCAGGTCTGTTTCCTGGTTTTTGTTGTGTCATGATTGTTATTTTTTTTAGAACTTCTCTTCAAACAGACTGCTGTGAAAATTCTTTCACTTAAAAAGATTTGTTTGTATAAAAACATCACAACTGCTCTGTTTGTTAACTGTGGGCGTGGCCTATTCCTCAACATCAAAAATGAAAACAGTCTGTGTTCAAACTTTTCCTCTTTCAAAGCGATGTTTTCATTATTTCTGTATTAAACAGATTAGTGGGCGGGGCTACGCATACACTTATGATGTCACAAGATAGGTGCAAAACCCTTCACATCTGCCATCACCGCTGATCTCAGTACCGTTAAAGTTCATGCTTCTTATCGAGAGCACCCACAGCCCCACCCACTTGTCTTCTATTGGCTCACATGTCCGAGACTCAACACAACCAGTCTCTTTCACGTCCCGCTTCACATCTTTTCCCCTTCAGTGAGTTGATGTCTGCTGCAGGTGAATCTGATTCACGTTTTTGTGTAAATATTGGCACCCTCTGTACGTGTTAACAGACATGATGGCGAGAACTGCTCTCTCGATCGTTAGCGTTTAGGACACGCCCCTTCTCTGTGTTGAGAGCTGGAGCTGTGAGTTCGTTATCGCAGGAAAAACCGTTGCCTGATGTTTCGGCGCTTGCTAGTGTGGACTCACGCTTTCACCTTCTAGATTTAAGGAATCATCTAGAATTAACCTTTTACTCAGAGGATAGTTTGTATGTAATGACCATAAATAAATGTCTGTATTTATTTATTTGTTTGTTTGTTTATTTATTTAAGCAAAAGTGGAGCCATGACCAGCCTCAGGTTGTGTCTCATTAAACCCTCCAGCTTTCCTCCTCTCTGCCCTGAACTGCTTTAATCTGGTAGGTTAAGCAAAGCTCAGAGGGATGACTGACATCTCGAAGGTTTTATAGAATATTTACAGTAAAATGAGATTAAACGTAAAGCCCGGTGTCAGTGACGTCTGGAGCCATGTGTATAGCGTGAATAAAGCCAACGTGGGTCCACTGAGACGTGTTTTATTTTATTGCTCTTGCAATGTCGAAAACTCTATTTCAAATAGAACACATCGACTACGGAGGATGGAAGAACACTCGTAGGTAGCATCTACCGTCGTCACGGAAACGGAAAAAGTGCAGCTCATGCATGAAGGTGTGATGAGGAAATGAAGTTCTCGGACGTGTGACTGTAGAGTTATATACTGCTGAGGTACAGTATATCGTCATGGCAACGCATTTAGCACATTTTCTAGATTTCTGTATTTTTTTTTTTTTTTTAAATCTGGGAAGCTTATATTACACAGGAGGCGAAGTAGAGACTAGCGACTCGACCACTACTTTGTTCTACTCTGAAGGAAACGTTTAAAGAAGAGACGAGAAAGAAAGAGGAAAAAGGCGAGGTTTAGATTAGTGTGGTGTTAGCGCATCTTGAATTTTGGGTTTTTTGTTGAGATACGTCGCCCAGTAGACCAGGTTAAAGGTACCGAAGAGCAGAGGAAACGCTATTCTGGCGATCCGGTCGATTTTGCTCACGCTGTTGAACGTTTTCTTCGCCTCAGCCGGTTTGGGTTTTGGCTCTTCTTTTGGCTCGGTCGGCGGAGGAGGCGCGCTTTTGGCGATGGTTGCTAATCCTGGATCCCTGGCGATGTTGGGGGCGAAAGCGGTTGCCGTGGCAGCGGTGTAGGTGTTGTTCTTCTTTAGAAGGGATTCCTTTTTCTTCTTTTGCTGTAATGGTAAGGAAGCAGGAAGTGTATTTAGCTTAGCATAACAACAAAAAAACACAGTGAGCTAGATAGCTTAGCAATGCCATAAAGACGCAGGTTAGCTTAGCTTAGCATTGCAAAGACGAGGCAAACACAGTCCTCAGTTCCCTCAATCCCCTCAGTCCAGTGACGTAAGAACTTTAAGACTAGGAATTTAAGCCTAGTAACTTGATTCCTGGAACTCAGTGGTGGACCGTCAGGGTCAGTAAGTCCTTCTCTGCTGGCCTAAACAGCAGTGATCTGAATCACTGACCTGCATTTTAATATATTTAATATATTTTTCCATGAATGTGTATTAAATTATTCCCAATAGTCTATTCTCTACATTTCATAGCTTTTCTCTCGGTTGCGCTGCTTCCAGTAGTGTATATTTATGATAAGAGTATTTATCCAATCATATTTCAGACAGTGGATGACATCATGTGTTGCCAGGGTGAAAGAAATCTGCCATAAGGCCTTCAGAATCAATAGTGCAGGCGCCCGGAGCTTAAAATAAGTGGCAATGAAACTGTTCCATTAACCAATCAGATTTGGAGTTGGTGTCACTGGGGCCATCTAGCAGGCATATGATTACGTCAGCAATTTCCTGTCCTTTGATTGGATAATTGGAGTAGTCAGAGGCAGTGACCCGCCCATATACAGTGTTTCTATATTCACTGTGTCTCATTTCGGATGCTGCGTCCTCCGGAGATTGCAGTTTGCTGCATACGGCATCAAGAATGTCTTTATTGAGAAAAGTAACCGTCATAAAATGGACTATTCCTTGTGAGGTGTGAAATACTGTAGAATAATTTCTTTTTTACTTTGTTATTTAACGGTTGATTAGTATCTATTGCCGTGGCGTCCAGGGGCGATTCTAGAATTTTCATTTAAGGGGGGGCTCAGCCCCCAATGAAGGTATAATAGTAAAAAAAAAAAAAATAAATAAGTAAATAAAATAAAGGTGTGACTATCAGGGTAGGACAGGAAACTTATTGCAGCATTCCACTGAATTGCATAGATGTGTATAACATTTGAGTACTGAACAAGACAAATACAAGTCTTCCTGATCACACACACACACTCACACACACACACACACACACACTCTCACACACACACACACACTCACACACACACACTCACACTTGTCCTCTGATCCTCGCTCTGTGATGCCACGGCCTGCGGATTGAAGAACGCGCTGAAAGACGGGGAGGAGCCGAAGTCTGCAGCCGTTTTTATATGAAATTTAAAGGGGAATGAGGAGATCACCAATTTGTGTAGAGTTTAAGGAGAATCGCAGAATTATAGGAGGGCTGAGTAGAAAATGGCCTAGCCACGCCCATGATGACGTCATAATGATGGTATAGAGGTGGATTAATTCAGGAAGGACACCAGTGAAGGCCTAGGTGTGAAATGCACGGCCCACCACTGCTGGAACTACATATCAGGAACTCAAACAAAGCTAACTGTGACTAATAAATCCTGCTAGCTTTAAAGGAAATCATCTGTTCTGTTCTGAGACCCAGTTTAGACAAAACCCATCTGAGGTGGAACCAGAAGATCTGGAAGCGATTTAAGCAGCAGGTTTAGTCCCCAATGAAACCAGCTCCATGTTTAATCTAGGATGAAATAAATAGATAAATAAATAAATAGCTGCACACCTTTTCAGGTACGACGCTCTTGCCGTCCCAGGCATAGCCCCTCTTGGTGAAGTAGTTGACGGTGGCGAACTCGATGAGGGCGGAGAAGACGAAGGCGTAGCAAACAGCGATGAACCAGTCCATGGCGGTGGCGTAGGCCACTTTGGGCAGAGAGTTTCTAGCGCTGATGCTCAGAGTGGTCATGGTCAGGACAGTGGTCACTCCTGCAGATAGAAAGCAAAACATTTATCCATCTGCAGCTTTGTTTTTATTGAATTTGTGGCGATGATTAAAAAAAAGAAAGGAAAGGGAAATATGCTGCTGGACTTCTTTCAGGTTTATTCTCCTCTCAGAAGGTTTAGAGTCCAGCTTTAGTTTTTTCTGTTAACTTTCTGCAGCAGAAACATTCTCAAAGTGTTTTCTTTATCTATAGTGAAGGAATCTGGAGAAGGTTGGAGGATCATGGAGAGAGAGAGAGAGAGAGAGAGAGAGAAAGAGAGAGAAAGAGGGGATTTTGGAGATGGAGTGGTGTTACAGGGGTTTGTTCTGAAGCATTTGGACAGAATTCAGTCCTTTCTTCCAGAATAACGTTTTCAGTTTTGGGAATGATGATGGAGATGTGTGTGAGCCGGACGTTCTGTAATCATAAACAATCCTGACTGGTCACTGAGTAAAATCCATTAAACGACTGAAGCTTTGTGTTCGCCGTCTCTGTGCATTAAAGTTTAATTAAACGATGCGTGGCTTGCCAGAGCGCTGGAGGCTCACCAGATTTCCACTTACAAAGATCAGACATCGCCCGGCTGCTGAAAATACACCGGATAACGCTGACCACATGCTTTCGGAACTATACATAAAAAAAAACACAGCCTTCTAATGCTTTTTAAATAGGATGATAATTATGGATACATCAGTACTGTTTGTTCAGATGATACCAGTAAAAATATTAATAAATTAATAAAAAGATACATTAATACATTAATAAAAAGAAGGTAAAAAAAAGCAGAGGAAAATTCCAGAAAAGAGAAAAACGTCAGGAGAATAATTTGGCGCGAGACAGGAAGCGAGAGGAAACACGGCTGATGTTCAGCTCAGATGTTTTCAACGTCTCTCACTTTTTTTTCTACAGAGAAAATCTCACTGCACAATGAGAGAAAAAAACAGTCGATTCTTCTGCTCTGACCTTCTGTTTGTGAGAAAATCAGAGCTTTACGGCGTAACTGAGAGCACTCCATGTGCCGATACAGAAAAATAAAAAACTCTGATATGTTTAAAAAAATCCTCCGCAAATTACTTCAAAAGGGAAAAGAAAAAAATGGACATTTTTCAGGAATGCAGAACATCTAGAATTTTTAGTTTGGGTTTTTTTATTTTTACTAGGGATGCACAAAATGAAAAATTTAAACCGATAACCGATAATTGAGTCCTTCTCATTTACGATACCAATAACCAATAATTTTTATATTTTTATATTAGAATTTTCATATAATCTGCAGTTTGTGTAGCCAGGAGAGAAAATCTAAGCTGCACTGATGAAACTGATATTATAGTAGCTCTGACCTAACTGTAATAGAAAACATCAGTCCTGACTCTTCGGATGTTTTTATTTCATGTGTAAGGAACTACAATATGAACAGAAAGGGTTTAACTCTGACAGAACTATGGTTTATCTGCAATTAACAACTCATTAACAACAAATTTATATTCAAGTATTTCACACATAACAAGGAAATGCATCTATTCAACCTTTTTAGTGCATGAGGATGAGGATGATATATAGACCTTAAGTCACGTTTTTCAAAAACAACATGCATTGATATTTGTCAACCTCGGGAAAAAAATGAAAAACAAAAGTGCGTCCTCTACAAAAATAAAGTGGATCCTCTACAGAATTGCATAAGGCACAGTTTAGTTGCCTGCTGAATGGGAACATTGATGCTCCGTGTTTTAGGCCTAGTGCTAGTAGCTGCTGCCGCGGCTGCTCCATATTCTTTGAATACAACTTGGCCGCGATGACGACCCTGAGAGTGAGATATAAGATTTGTCCTGTTAAAGTTCGGCGCCTTTTTTCGTTGCTGAATCATTTCTGAACATGCGCTGCAAATAGCCATGGCATTGTCCTCCGCTGACACCGAGAAACACTTCCAGACCGGCGAAGACATGTTCACAGATGATGACCTAATGACCACCACACAGGCCAAGAGTCACTGAAGGTTAAAGCTGCAGTCACGTGCACTCAGAAAGAGGAGGAATCTCGGATAAATCAGACTGATTGATTGATTTAGCAGCAAGCGTACTTTATCGGATCTGATTATCGGATTTAATTTATTTATCGGAGCAATAAAAATGACGTCATTTTCACCCAAATCGGCCCATAATTTATCTGTCTGATAAATTTCGTGCATCCCTAATTTTTACAAAAAAAATAATAAAATGAAAAAAAATTAGATGGAAGATGAAAAAGATGATGAAGAAGAGCGAGAATTATCCAAAAATCCAACATCTGAAATTCCAAACTGAATTAAAAGAAAACTGAAACGAGATGTTTTATTCTCTAGCATGAAAGAAAGAAAGAAAGAAAGAAAGAAAGAAAGAAAGAAAGAAAGAAAGAAAAGAAAATAAATAAATAAATAAATAAATAAATAAATAAATAAATAAATAAATAAATAAATAAATAAATAAAAGTTTATATTACTCTGAATAGAGAAAATAATCAGAGAAGAGTTTTAAACCCTGCAGATGTTGAGAAATCACTGAATCTGTAGATTTTGTGCAGAACAGAACGTTATCTGATGATTTTCAGGTAAATAATCAGAGGTTAATGACGGAGCAGATTGATTTATCCAGCTAACTCCCGCTAATTAGCGAGTTCTGCTCGTTTCCTGACACGTGCTTGTTAGCTGTAACCATGGCGACGACTTCTGGTGCCTGGAGTGTGACTCACTTCTAAAAAAACAGACCTTCGGAACGGATGAAGCAGCGCAGAGCATCGTGGGAAATCCCCAGACGCATGTCTGCTGAAAGAAGAATTACATTTTCATCAAAATAACAAGCGGAGGTGTGAAGCGGTCGAGTCCCGCCTGAGCGCGTGACTCTGTAATTCACACCTGTCAGGCGTGTGGAGGAAGAGTTTACAGACATTTGCGACGGCGCTTGGATCGGCGGGTTCTCGCCCGCGTCCTGACAGAAGGTCTGGAGTATTTTTGGTTTGTGGTGTGAGTCTTAAAGCTGAAGACATGAAGATGATAGGAAGATAGGAAGGATACTCCTCACTGATGATTGGCTGATCCAACGTAACCATGACAACCAGAGTAAACAGTGGCGTAGACTTGTACTTGTTATGAAATGATAAAACCTTCCAAAGTGATGTTTTTATAAAAGTTGCCTGAAGTAAAGACTCAGCAATTTATTTATGATTTATGAGGAAAAAAAGTAAGAAATAAGGTCACACACACACACACACACACACACGTCACAGTGTGCTGCTGCTCGGAGCGTGGTGTCAGATCTGAGAGCTCGACAGCTTTAACATTGATTTTAAAATCCTGACTTTATCACTTTATCTTCATCTCACTGATCAATAGAGAGTAGAAAACTCTCCAGACTGAAGCTCCTCCCCCTCCTCCTGAGGGACTCACACACACACACACACACACATACACAAACGGAAAAAACATTAACACACACATACACAAACAAAAAACATTAACACACACTTACACACACACACACAAACACACACACACACACACACAAACACACACATACACAAACACACACACACACACACAAACACACACACATACACAAACACACACATACACAAACAAAAAACATTAACACACACTTACACACACATACACAAACACACACACACACACACAAACACACACATACACAAACACACACACACACACAAACACACACACATACACAAACACACACATACACAAACAAAAAAACATTAAGACACATTTACACACACATACACAAACAAAAAACATTAACACACACACACACACATACACAAACAAAAAACATTAACACACACACACACACACATACACAAACAAAAAACATTAACAC
>NC_080727.1:945000-947500 GCF_019097595.1 Hemibagrus wyckioides
TGGTTGTGGTGATGGCGGTGATGAAGGTGGTGATGAAGGTGGTGATGGTTGTAGTGGTGGTGATGAAGGTGGTGATGAAGGTGGTGATGGTTGTAGTGGTGGTGATGAAGGTGGTGATTGTGTCATGATGGTTGTAGTGGTGGTGATGGTGGTGATGAAGGTGGTGATGGTTGTAGTGGTGGTGATGAAGGTGGTGATGGTGGTGGTGATGGTTGTAGTGGTGGTGATGGTGGTGATGAAGGTGGTGATGGTTGTAGTGGTGGTGATGAAGGTGGTGATGGTTGTAGTGGTGGTGATGGTGGTGATGAAGGTGGTGATGGTGGTCATGATGGTTGTAGTGGTGGTGATGGTGGTGATGAAGGTGGTGATGGTTGTAGTGGTGGTGATGGTGGTGATGAAGGTGGTGATGGTGGTCATGATGGTTGTAGTGGTGGTGATGGTGGTGATGAAGGTGGTGATGGTTGTAGTGGTGGTGATGAAGGTGGTGATGGTGGTCATGATGGTTGTAGTGGTGGTGATGGTGGTGATGAAGGTGGTGATGGTTGTAGTGGTGGTGATGAAGGTGGTGATGGTGGTCATGATGGTTGTAGTGGTGGTGATGGTGGTGATGAAGGTGGTGATGGTTGTAGTGGTGGTGATGAAGGTGGTGATGGTTGTAGTGGTGGTGATGAAGGTGGTGATGGTTGTAGTGGTGGTGATGGTGGTGATGAAGGTGGTGATGGTGGTCATGATGGTTGTAGTGGTGGTGATGAAGGTGGTGATGGTGGTCATGATGGTTGTAGTGGTGGTGATGAAGGTGGTGATGGTGGTCATGATGGTTGTAGTGGTGGTGATGGTGGTGATGAAGGTGGTGATGGTTGTAGTGGTGGTGATGAAGGTGGTGATGGTGGTCATGATGGTTGTAGTGGTGGTGATGGTTGTAGTGGTGGTGATGAAGGTGGTGATGGTGGTCATGATGGTTGTAGTGGTGGTGATGGTGGTGATGAAGGTGGTGATGGTTGTAGTGGTGGTGATGAAGGTGGTGATGGTGGTCATGATGGTTGTAGTGGTGGTGATGGTGGTGATGAAGGTGGTGATGGTTGTAGTGGTGGTGATGAAGGTGGTGATGGTGGTCGCGATGGTTGCAGTGGTGATGGTGGTGATGAAGGTGGTGATGGCTGATGGTTGCAGTGGTGGTGATGAAGGTGGTGATGGTGGCTGCAGTGGTGGTTGTAGTGGTGGTGATGCAGGGCAGCGAAGGTGGTGATGGTTGCTGGTGGTGGGGTAGATGAAGGTGCGTGGCATAGTGGTCATGAATGGTTGCAGTGGTGGACTGATGGTGGCATGAAGGTGCGATGGCTGCAGTGGTGGTGCATGAAGGTGGTGATGGTGGTCATGATGGCTGCAGTGGTGGTGATAGATGAAGGTGGTGATGGCTCTGACAGCATGGCTGTATGAAGGTGGGTGATGGTGGTCATGATGGCTGCACGTGGTGGTGACTGAAGGTAAAATTCATGATGGTTGCACCGTGGTGCATGCAGGTGGTGATAAAGGTGGTCGCGATGGCTGTAGTGGTGGTGATGAACTGATGATGGTAATGACGATTGCAGTCGGACCGCCCCAAAGGTGATGGTATCGCGATGGCTGTAGTGTGCACCCTGAAGGTGTGGACTGGCACACACACACACACACACATGGTGGTGATGAAGGCCAGTGATGGTGGTCAAAGATGACACACAGTCCAGTGAGAGAGAGATGAGAGAGAGATGAGTATCATGACGCTGTGTGTGTAAGATGAGTGTCCTTTAAACTCTGCTCTGTGATTAGATTGTCTTTTTCCTGACCGCCTGGGCAGACAGAGTGATAAAGAGCTGCTGTTTGTGTGATAACACAACAGCACTGACAGTATTTGATTCTCACACACACTGTGTACACTGCACTGCCATTACACACCACTGGACTTCTTTTCACACACATCACACACACACTTGCACACACATGCACACTCTACACACACACAGTGAGCTAGACTATTAATACATCACACTAGAGATTGTGTGTGTAACTGCACACTGCCATAGCGATTCAGCATATTATTATTACACTGACACATACATTATTGGGAGAGAGGAGAGAGAGAGAGAGTGTGTGTGTGTGTGTGAGAGATTACACATAGATTATTACTACACACATAGAGATAGATTACACATATTTACATTATTATTACATATACATATTAATATCATAGAGATATTACTACTATCATATTAACATGCTCTTATTACTATATTACAGATAGATAGATACAGAGAGAGCGAGAGATTTTTTTTTATATATTATATTAAGACAAGAGGTGTGTGCTAGAGAGACAGAGAGATTACATATATATATTTTTTCATATTTTTTTTATATATATATATATATGTTGTATTATCATACATACATAGAGAGAGAGAGAGGTGTGTGTGTGAGATTATATATACATATACTTATAGATTATATTATTATGTGTGTGTGAGAG
>NC_080727.1:955000-980000 GCF_019097595.1 Hemibagrus wyckioides
ACATGCTGAACACTAGTACAATACAGCACTCCGAGTAAACCTGAACAAACACAAACACAGGTAAAATACCAGCAAAAAGGAAAAAAAGAGGATTCAGGCGAAAAAATCATTTCCTGCAACAAATTAGGATTGATTTTTATTTTTAAACTACAGTAACACACTCTGAGTCACACAGTGGTACAGAAGGTGTGTGTGTGTGTGTGTGTGTGTGTGTGGAGCTTTACAGTTTGACTGGACCTCCAGTCCCTGCTCCATGACCATGTTCCTGCGCACAGAGCAGCTCCATGAAGACATGGTGTGGAGGTGAAGGATGGAGTGAAGAACTGGAGTGTCAAACACAAAGCCCTGACTTGGATTCAATGCCACTGACCACCCACTGACCCCCAGACCTCCTCACTCTCACAATACCAAAGTCTGATCTCACTAATGCAGTAGCTGAATGATCACTAATCCCCACAGACATAGTGATATATTTAAATGATTTCTGTTTAAATGGAAAGCCATGCACTCACACCCTGAATATTCACATTCCTATTCTTAATAGTAAAATGAAAACACACACACACACACACACATAAAGGTCAGTAGCAGAGAGAAATAGCTAGAAGACATCAGAAAGATGTCATCACTGTAGCTGTACAGGGATGTGATGGCTGACGATGGAATGTTGTAAACTTCCGTCTCAATCCAGTGATGAGGAACCATCTGAGATTATAATCTGTGAGAAACACAATGGCGAGTGGACGGACAAACAGCGACACTGTGACCACGTCGTATTTACTTCATTTATCGACCTGGACACTGACATTTCCAAAAGGCTGTCAGTCCATTTATCCTCTCTTCCAGGTCAAAACAGATAATCTGTCAAAGTGTCACAATCCACACCTACAATTCAGTAGACGCTGTACTCACACACCCACACACACACACACACACACACACAGTACACACTCTAGCGTGATCATCAGAAGCGTCACACTCAGACTAGAGCTCACACACTGCAGTAACATGCAGTAAACTAGTGGTCCAGGAGGACGAGCGTCTGGAATGGGTTTAAATCTGAATCCAGAGTCAATAACGTCACTCAGCTACACTCCGGCTAGCAGACACAGCGGACTGGTTAGCATCTGTGTGATGGACAGCACAGAGAGGAGGTCTGGTACACTCTCAGACTCTCACTGTGGTATGTGTTAACGCTGAGGTTTTAACTGGCGGTGAAATATTCGGCCAATAAATCGAACCATTCTACTGAGTGATGTGTTTTAGATGGCTGTAGAAAATAATTCTACATCATTCTGTTGAATGAAGAGCGGGAGCATGTCCAAGAGCTGGACTTCAGCTGGAAATAAACAAACAAACTCTGATTAAAGTCTGATCAGTGACCAGTTGGTTTAGTGACCAGCACCAAAACATTTTAAACAAACAGTTCATGAAGAACAGACCAGATTCCAGAGAAGCTAGCTTCATGAGGTAATGAAGGGCTTCAGGTTCTGAAGAGTTCCTGATGAGTGCAGCAGCTTGTTTGGTGAACAGTTCAGTAAATAATAAATTGATGTGAAAAATCAGATGTTTAAATATTTTACCTGTTCTTCCTTACGTCTCTTTACAATATCATCGTCTCAAAACAATGCCATGAATGAAGCCTTCATGATTTAGTGCAGACAAAAAGCGTCATTTCAGAAGGATAGCTTGCATTAGCATTAGCTCAGATCCCAGTGCTAGCGTTCTCCTGTCTGTTAGCAGGTGATGCAGCACAACTGAAATGTTTTGCTCAAGATGGAAGTTTTCTCTTGAGAAATCGACGCTTCAGAGGTGTTTTATTTTCAAGAGTCCTGGACTCTTCCAGTCACACCCTTATTATTTCAGCTCCTGCATTATTACACAATCATTTTCCACTGGCTTCCAAATTCAATCACGCACACTGTTTACCCATCAACCCCCAACACGGAGATTAATATCGATCAGACTGCACCATCACTCCAGCTGCACGGCTCCCAGCGTCCAACTTCCTCTCCTTCTTACACCTTCTACATTTGTAAAAGTTAAACTGAATCACTGGACCGTCAACAATCTAGTGTTAAATCCCGCCTCAACAGGAAGCAGGAATCTCCACCCCGCTGCCGTCACGCTACAGTATGAAGAGACCGTAAACCCACAGCTTAAGCAGATTAGAGATGTTGGATGTGGTGTATGATGATCGTCTGCAGTTTCGCACCATAAGAACGTACCTTTTGCCCAAAACGTTGACGGCCAGTAACCAGGCCCAGATCCACAGCGCTCCCAGTCGGGCCCACATTATTCCTGAAGAACCAGTCTTCACTGCAGAGAGGAAAGACATAAAAACAGAAGAGAAGCATCATCACTGTAAATCTGATCCAAATCTTCCAGATGGAGGACATGATTACGGACAAAACTACGGATTAATAGGGAACGTGGGGATAAAACAGAAGCTCTGGGATTCAGGAGGAATATAACACACCTAGGGGAGGAGTTAGGAACTAAGGAAGTTGAGGAATATTAAGGAATGTAATTAGAATGTTCGAGTTTGGGGGAAATAATAAGGAACTGGAGGAGAAATGTTCAGGAACTATACGATACAGAAACTGGGAGAAATAGAAACTACTAGAACTACCAAAGTGCTAGAGAAGGAGAAATACTGAAGATCTAGGGTTCTTCTGAAAAATACTGAAGATCTAGGGTTCTTCTGAAAAATACTGAAGATCTAGGGTTCTTCTGAAAAATACTGAAGATCTAGGGTTCTTCTGAAAAATACTGAAGATCTAGGGTTTATGGGAGAAACATGTTTGAAGAAATATTGCGGAACAGGAAATAATGTAGAACGGAACTCAGTAAAATTTTAAGGAACAATATATATATTTATATATATATTATACCAGGAACTAAGGATCCTAGAAATAATACATAAAAATAAAATAAAATGATCTGGGTTTCTTTGTTTTATGGACATTTTAATGAGCTTCATAACACTAAGGGACTAAAGACATTTTAATGAGCTATAAACACTAAGGAACAAGGATTTAGGAGAAATATTAGGGAACAAAAGAAACATGGTAGAAAATTTAAGGAACTCTAGGATGTAGCAGGAACCGGGGAAGCTAGAGAAAAGATGAAGATTCTATGGCTCTTATGAGAAAGACAGAGGAACTAGAAAATGATATAAGAAGTGATATGATGAAGGAAAATAATTTGGGAATGTAGTGAATTAGGAACTCGAGCTCTTTGGAAGAACTACTAAGGAACTAGAGGTTATAGTGAGGGACCAGAAGAGTAGAACTAGAACCTTAGGATTACAGAATATACTAAATTAGGAGAAGTATGAAAAAAACGGGAGAGGAGAAGTTTGGAATTTACGCAAAATTATGAAGTAAATAAGGAGAAACCTGAGGAATAATCTAAGGATTCAGAACGCTTTTTTTTCTTTTTTAAGTATGAAATGGAACCAGGAACTAGAGAGGACAGAAGTGACTAAATACAACTGGCTTATAAAGTAAAGGTGTGATATAAATATAGGTCTGAATCCCTCACTCCAACATTTCCATCTGATGAAGGTTCAGAGTTTATCCTGATGGAGATGAGCTACAGCGTGACTCTGAGCATTACACATATGAATGCATTAGAATTATTCAGAACCCAGGATAGAACAGCGGTGCTAATGCTAATGCATCCGCTAATGTACTGCGAGGAAACATAATTGAGACAATATAAGCACAGGGACTGAGAACTGGAGGAAAACATAAAAAGTTACACGTGTAGGACGTGTGAGCGAGCGATGTGGAGCTCACAGGACAGAAACCAAACGCTTTAACTCAGGATGCTTTTACAGCTTTCACTCGCTCCTCGTTAGTGCGCGCCCGGGCAGGGTTAGTGCAGTGTTTACATCAGACTGCTAAATTATTTCTACTTTTGGAAAATAGAAGCAACTGAATTAACTAAAACATCTCCGAGGCAGATACGAGGAGCAGTGAGAGATGGAGCTGAGGTGGAGGAACTGTCAGGAGCAGAATTCTGGGGATGTAGTGGTTTCATTAAAACAGAAAACTTCCAATTTAGGCCACGCCCAGTTCAGGTATAAATGTGATTAGAGATACGGAAACAGAGAGTGGTGTTGAGTTTCACGTTATTGTGTTTCATTCTATTAAAGTTAAATGTTCAGAGTTTTTTTCTGAACTGTTGAATAGCATCAGCACAACACCAGCGTCTCTCTGCCTCTGTATTCCAGTGAATTCTGCAGAAATATTCGGACTGCAGACGGAGTTAAAGGCCTGCGTCCAGTCTTCCCACCTCACACACCCAGAGGTCCTGCTAGACACCCTGCTCACTCCACCCTGTGCCACAACCTCCATTCATTTTTCTAGCTCTGTATTACAATACTCATTAAATTCATTTCTAAATTCTAATCCACACATGGACTTCTTTTGTCCTTTTAGATTTTACCTTCTGATGTGAATTGAACCTAACACATGATGCGGGACTCGTAACTCAACCTTATGGAGCACTCTCGTACCGTTACGTACACCTTTCCAGGTAAAAGATACACTAAAGAGTACCAGCATTACGTTTTCTGTGCAGTTTCTGATCTAATTAGACTCTAATTAAGAGCATGTGGCATTAATGAGTATAATAACAGGTAAAGTGTATATATGGTGAAGAAACTGAACAATAGATCATTTACATTCTTTATATCAGTTTATCAGGCATGTGTCAAGTTTCCTCTATAATAATAATAATAATAATAATAATAATAATAATAATAATAACAATAATAATAATAATAATAACAATAATAATAATAATAATAATAATAATCCTTGTTGTTTGTGGCTCAGCTCCCTGATAAACACTTTCAAACACACTCGTTATTTCGGTTTTATTTATCTAATAGAAAGAATGGAGAAATGCTATATATAGCAAGAACAAGCAGCACGTTCATGCAATGAGACCACCATTTGCATGCACGCCTTAAAAACACACACACACACACACACACACTCGTGCGCGCGCTCGCGTTTTTTTCCACTCGTTTGAGGATTAAAAAGATGACCAATAAAAGCGTTATGAAAGCAGCAGAGCTTCTCGATTCTCTCCACATCCCCGATCAAACAAGGCATGCGACTGGGGAGTGACTGCAGTGCCAAAATGATGACTGAGTCAGTGCAAACACACACACACACACACGCACACGAAAAGACTTGTGAACACAACATTTGCACTAAATTCGGATATGCACGCGCAGAAATCTAAAAATCCTCCCTTCCTTTGCACACGGATTTGGAGAATTTGGTCAGCGCAGGATTAAATCCACAAAATCCACAAAATCCTGAAAATCCCCGATTCAACATTCAACATTTATGTTTCCTAATCATCATGCACGAGTGAACATATACAAAATATAAGATATTTTAAAAAAAGAAAAGAAATAAAGAGGAATTTAGTTCTGCGCGCATCTCACGGATTAAGTTGGCACGCGACGGTGTGCAATTAAAAGCACCTGTGCGTGGTGTCAGACTCTCACACTTGAAGGAACCCGTGCTGGTAGAACATGCATGTGCATGCCATCGCAGTTTAGAGCCGACACAAAACACACACACACACACACACACACCATAAACCCCGCTATTCACTTCGTCTTCCTCACTGCTTCATACGGAAAGCTTTGTGCGGTTTTTTTTTTAGGATGGCAGAATCTGTAATGCCTCCTGCTTTTGACTTTAACCCATATCTACCCATCCACCCCTTCCTTCTCCAAACCCCCCAAAACCCCACCGTGTAAAATGCACTTACAGCACGCAGCTGAACCGAGTTCTCTTCTGCAGTGACGGAAAAAAACTCCCCAAAATCTCAGCTGCAGTTTTTACATGGAGGCGTCAAGAGAAGGACGAGGAGAAGGAGAAGGAGAAGGAGAAGAAGCCGCTTCTGCTGTTGCTCTTGCTGTTGTTGAAGAGAAGGAGGGTGAGGAGGATGCTGATGATAAAGATGACGGTGATGAAGGTCTGCGCGGTGATGAAACTCTCTCTCTCTCTCTCTCTCTCTCTCTCTCTCTCTCTCGCTCTTCGCCCCGCAGGATCACGGTGTAGCTGCGGGGGAAAAGCAGCGCGGTGTCGCTGCCCAGTGATGCTCCACTCCACCGGGACAGCGCGGAATACTGCTGCTGCTGCGTGCGCGCGCGCGTCGAGTGTGTGTGTGTGTGTGTTTGTGTGTGTGCGCGCGAGCGAGCGAGCGTGCGTGCGCCCGTGTGTGTGTGTGTGTGTGTGTCTGGGCAAAACCGGATGTGAAATAAGCTCTGACTTCATGCCAGGGATATATTTTTTTATTCCAGGACTGCAGCTCGGTGACTGATGTAACCTCTCTCTCTCTCTCTCTCTCTCTCTCTCTCGCTCTCAAAAAAACCCCACAATGCTTATTTATGATTTTAATTTTTTTGAACGACTGATCTCTTTAATCTCGAGCCCCTGTTTTGGACACTCGTGCCCCAGATTTGTGAACACAATGCGATGAAACACGTCCTCTACACTGTCTACGGTATAAAGCCTGCGGTGTGTGTGTGTGTGTGTCTGTGTGTGTGTGTCTGTGTGTGTGTGTGTGTGTGTTGACGCACTTGATGCGTTAGAGAACTTTCCCAGCGTTCTGGAAGCCGCTGGACGCTTTGATGTGCGCGGCGCGAGCTTGCGTTCCAGAGCTCTAGTGTGTTCTACTTTGGGTTTCTTTTACATGTCAGGCCAGGTTGTTTTATTATTGTTTAATTTAACTTCATTTATTTATTTAGTTTTTTCTTTTGGCCATCAAACGGATACCTGAAGTTATGCAAGCTTTCTCAATCCCGCGCACGTGCGTGTAATCATTTCCTTTGCCTTGCGCGGCCTTTCCGGCGTTTCTGCCACAGTGCTAGTGAAAGGAACTCAGGCGCAGAAGAACTGTGACGCAATAAAGATTTGGAGAGGGGGTGGTAGGGGTTAAGAGCTAGAGGTAAGAGGGTAGTGGTTAGAGGTTAGGGGTGGGGGCAGGAGTTAAGGGTTAGAGGCTAAATGTTATTTATTTATGTTTAAACACTTTAGAGAAACAGTCCACACTGATAATTCTCTCTGGAGAATTGAGAGAGAGAGAGAGAGAGAGAGAGAGAGAGAAAGAGAGTGTGTGTGTGTGTGTGTGTGTGTGTCCCATATGGACACATTAGGACACATTAACACACAGCTAATGCAAATATAGTGAGAGTGTGTCTTGCCTGCTAGCAAGGGAAACTCAGGAGATGACAATAGAAAGGACAAATAGGACACACACAACAGCCATAATCCTACTGTCTCACTCTCCCTGTCTCTCTCTCTCACTCTCCCTGTCTCTCTCTCTCTCTCTCTCTCTCTCTCTCTCTCTCTCTGTCTCACTGAATAATCATTCATATGCTTTTATTCTACATATACAGCGTAATATGTACAGACACTTGACAGAAGCTTAGCGAATAAAACAAGAGTCTCTTAGAGGGGACTTTCATAAGGAGAGACTCGTTCAGCTGTGGAGGATTTCACAGCACCACCTGTCCACTTTAACCAGAGAGACAGTGTGTGTGTGTGTGTGTGTTTGGTGTTATAGGTATGTGCTTGAGCAGCACTGATAGAGCCACATTACAGCACTCACAAAAACCTCACACAAGCTCCGCCCCCTTCACCACATATAAACTCCACCCTTTTATTCTCAGCTAGAGAAGGGAAAAGTGTGCAGGAAGACACAAAGTCAAAAAAACATACAAGCCTTTAAATTTACTGCTGATGAGCTGCTGGTGTAGAGCAGGACACGCCTACTGTGGGCGGGGCATATACATCCTAGAGAGCCTTTATTCGGTAAAGCACAAGACTAGTCCATGATAAGCCATAAAAAGTTGAACTGTTTTCCCAGAAGTGAAGAAGAAGATGATGATGATGATGATGATGAAGAAAGTAAAGTAAGAATAAAGTAAAGATAAAATGAGAATATCTCCAAATGTCCATAAACAAACCAGCTAATGAAAGATAATGAAAGAGAAAACTGTAGACTCAAATCTCAGACCTTCTCGGATCTGTTGCTTTCTGCCGCGTGTCTTTGTTGAATCTGTGATCCTTAGAAGCAGCGCACTGTCCAGCTGTTCAGTAATTCCGGTCTCTAACACACCTGAATCCTTTATTCTGCTGTGTTTAATAAGCTGACTCAGGTGTGTTACAGCAGGACACTGAGGTGTGTTACAGCAGGACACTCAGGTGTGTTACAGCAGGACACTGAGGTGTGTTACAGCAGGACACTGAGGAGTGTTACAGCAGGACACTGAGGAGTGTTACAGCAGGACACTGAGGAGTGTTACAGCAGGACACTGAGGTGTGTTACAGCAGGACACTGAGGAGTAGACGCAGGACACTGAGGTGTGTTACAGCAGGACACTGAGGTGTGTTACAGCAGGACACTGAGGAGTGTTACAGCAGGACACTGAGGTGTGTTACAGCAGGACACTGAGGAGTGTTACAGCAGGACACTCAGGTGTGTTACAGCAGGACACTGAGGAGTGTTACAGCAGGACACTCAGGTGTGTTACAGCAGGACACTGAGGTGTGTTACAGCAGGACACTGAGGAGTGTTACAGCAGGACACTGAGGTGTGTTACAGCAGGACACTGAGGTGTGTTACAGCAGGACACTGAGGAGTGTTACAGCAGGACACTGAGGTGTGTTACAGCAGGACACTGAGGTGTGTTACAGCAGGACACTGAGGAGTGTTACAGCAGGACACTGAGGAGTAGACGCAGGACACTGAGGTGTGTTACAGCAGGACACTGAAGTGTGTTACAGCAGGACACTGAGGTGTGTTACAGCAGGACACTGAGGAGTGTTACAGCAGGACACTGAGGTGTGTTACAGCAGGACACTCAGGTGTGTTACAGCAGGACACTGAGGAGTGTTACACCAGGACACTCAGGTGTGTTACAGCAGGACACTGAGGAGTGTTACACCAGGACACTCAGGTGTGTTACAGCAGGACACTGAGGTGTGTTACAGCAGGACACTGAGGAGTAGACGCAGGACACTGAGGTGTGTTACAGCAGGACACTGAGGTGTGTTACAGCAGGACACTGAGGTGTGTTACAGCAGGACACTGAGGTGTGTTACAGCAGGACACTGAGGAGTAGACGCAGGACACTGAGGTGTGTTACAGCAGGACACTGAGGTGTGTTACAGCAGGACACTGAGGTGTGTTACAGCAGGACACTGAGGTGTGTTACAGCAGGACACTGAGGTGTGTTACAGCAGGACACTGAGGAGTGTTACAGCAGGACACTGAGGTGTGTTACAGCAGGACACTGAGGTGTGTTACAGCAGGACACTGAGGAGTGTTACAGCAGGACACTGAGGTGTGTTACAGCAGGACACTGAGGTGTGTTACAGCAGGACACTGAGGTGTGTTACAGCAGGACACTGAGGTGTGTTACAGCAGGACACTGAGGAGTGTTACAGCAGGACACTCAGGTGTGTTACAGCAGGACACTGAGGAGTGTTACAGCAGGACACTGAGGTGTGTTACAGCAGGACACTGAGGAGTGTTACAGCAGGACACTGAGGAGTGTTACAGCAGGACACTGAGGAGTAGACGCAGGACACTGAGGTGTGTTACAGCAGGACACTGAGGTGTGTTACAGCAGGACACTGAGGTGTGTTACAGCAGGACACTGAGGTGTGTTACAGCAGGACACTGAGGTGTGTTACAGCAGGACACTGAGGTGTGTTACAGCAGGACACTGAGGAGTGTTACAGCAGGACACTGAGGTGTGTTACAGCAGGACACTGAGGTGTGTTACAGCAGGACACTGAGGTGTGTTACAGCAGGACACTGAGGTGTGTTACAGCAGGACACTGAGGAGTGTTACAGCAGGACACTGAGGTGTGTTACAGCAGGACACTGAGGTGTGTTACAGCAGGACACTGAGGAGTAGACGCAGGACACTGAGGTGTGTTACAGCAGGACACTGAGGTGTGTTACAGCAGGACACTGAGGTGTGTTACAGCAGGACACTGAGGTGTGTTACAGCAGGACACTCAGGTGTGTTACAGCAGGACACTGAGGTGTGTTACAGCAGGACACTGAGGTGTGTTACAGCAGGACACTGAGGAGTAGACGCAGGACACTGAGGAGTGTTACAGCAGGACACTGAGGAGTGTTACAGCAGGACACTGAGGTGTGTTACAGCAGGACACTGAGGAGTGTTACAGCAGGACACTGAGGAGTAGACGCAGGACGGTCTCAGGAAATACTGCTCGGAATGAGAGCTCTTAAATGATAGACTACACACACACACACACACACACACACACATTTGACTACTAGTATTTTATTTGGCACTGTCTGTCCTTCTGTCTGTCTGTCTGTGTTCAGAGAGTGAGACAGAGGGTGAACTCCTACAGATGAAGTATGACAAATAGACAAAAATAAATAAAAAATGAGCTGGTGTGTTCTCCATTTCACGCTCACTTTACTCCACATTCCATCGCTTCAGAATGAAGTCGTGTTCCCTGATGTTCCTGACGCCAGGCCTCGGATCGGTCTTATTTCACTACTGCCAAAGGTCAAAGGTCACGCATGTTACACCCCTGAGCTGCAGAGAGCAAAAAATATTCCTGTTAAACTTACTGTGCATAAAAACAAGAAACACAAGGACATGAAGACACAACACAGTACACACACACACACACACACACATCATCTACACACAAGGTGTATAAATCTTTTATTATTTATTTAGTTTAATATTTTATTTGATCTCATGTCAGTTCCTGACTCTATCATCCCATAGAGAAGGTGAAGGTGAACATGAGCTTCTTTGGAGACACGTCAAGCTAAGTGCTCTCAGAGGAAAGAGATATCTGCCTTCTTCCACATACAATGATGATTGGCTAGTTTCTCTGTGATTGACAAGTAGAAAGTGTAAGCCCCTCCCACTCCAAAAAGCACAACAATTTTCCTCCCTTCCTCTCAGCTGAAGTTAAGACTGGATTTCTGGATGATGGTGAACACTTTACTTTATAGATATTTAATCAGAATGTACACCTGATGATGATGAACATTCGCTTTAGCTCCCTGAGCGCTACCAGTCTGTAAACTACAACTGTAAATCATCTATATTGATTAAACCCTCTTAAGAAAGTAATTAGTGTTTTGATTTTTTCTCTCTATCTCATTAGATAAGAAAATAATAAATAACTGGCCTGTTTTTTCTGGTTTCTGAAGCAGACGCTGTGATTGGCTTTTATTTAGATTCACTGAAACAGTTCTAAAGACCGCCATGATCTCATTACCACTGCAGAAAGCCTTCACTCCAAGGCTTTAATAAAATTATAGGACAAAAAGATCCATGGAGCAAAAACCAGAACTGAGAATGGTGTATTCTCCAGGGAATGACTCTTTATAGCACACACACACACACACACACACACACACACACACACTTGTGTACAGTATATACTGTATATAATTTTAGCTTATAAGAAGACCTGACCCTGTAAGTATGGGTGTATATATTTATTTATTATATATAATCAGAGCAGCATGTGTGTGTGTGTGTGTGTGTGTGTGTGTGTGTGTGTGTGTGTGTGTGTGTGTGTGTGTATGTCTTTCTGAAGGATCATGTACAGTATGTATGTGGAGAGAATTTGACTCATTCAGGTCAAAAGTTCATCTTTTCTACATTTTTCCTGAAAGTTTTATTTAAATGAGACGGAATAACAGTGTCTCAGAGAACACAATGAGAACCCAGAGAGAACACGGTGAGAACAGAGAGAGAACATGGTGAAAACATGGTGAGAACACAGAGAGAACACAGTGAGAACACAGAGCCAACATTGTGAGAACACAGAGAGAACACAGTGAGAACACAGAGAGAACACCTTGAGAACACAGTGAATATACTGAGAGAACACAGACAGAACAGTGAGAGAACTCAGAGAGCACACAAAGAGAGAACACAGAGAGAAGAGTGAGAGAACACAGAGAGCTGCACAGAGAGAACACAGTGAGAACACAGAAAGAACAGTAAGAGAACACAGAGAGAACATAAAAAGAGAGAACACAGTGAGAACAAAGAAAGAACACAGTGACAGACAGAACACAGTGATAACACAGAGAGAACACAGTGATAACACAGAGAGAACACAGTGAGAACACAGAGAACACAGAGAGAACACAAAAAGATCACAGTGAGAACACAGAGAGAACACAGTGAGAACACAGAGAGAACACAGAGAGAACACAGGGAGAACAGTGAGAGAACACAGAGAGAACACAGTGAGAACACAGAGAGAACACAGTGAGAACAGTGAGAGAACACAGTGAGAACAGTGAGAGAACACAGTGAGAACACAGAGAGAACACAGAGAGAAAACAGTGAGAACACAGAGAGAACAGTGAGAACACAGAGAACACAGTGAGAACACAGGGAGAACACAGAGAGAACACAGAGAGAACACAGGGAGAACAGTGAGAACACAGAGAGAACAGTGAGAACACAGAGAGAACACAGTGAGAACAGAGAGAACACAGTGAGAACACAGTGAGAACACAGAGAGAACACAGTGAGAACACAGTGAGAACACAGTGAGAACACAGGGAGAACACAGAGAGAACACAGAGAGAACACAGGGAGAACAGTGAGAACACAGTGAGAACACAGAGAGAATACAGAGAGAACACAGAGAGAACACAGGGATAACAGTGAGAACACAGTGAGAACACAGAGAGAACACAGAGAGAACACAGAGAGAACACAGGGAGAACACAGAGAGAACACAGAGAGAACACAGGGATAACAGTGAGAACACAGTGAGAACACAGAGAGAACACAGAGAGAACACAGAGAGAACACAGGGATAACAGTGAGAACACAGTGAGAACACAGAAAGAACACAGAGAGAACACAGAGAGAACACAGGGAGAACAGTGAGAACACAGTGAGAACACAGAGAGAACACAGAGAGAACACAGGGAGAACAGTGAGAACACAGGGATAACAGTGAGAACACAGTGAGAACACAGAGAGAACACAGAGAGAACACAGAGAGAACACAGGGAGAACAGTGAGAACACAGGGAGAACACAGGGAGAACACAGAGAGAACACAGAGAGAACACAGGGAGAACAGTGAGAACACAGGGAGAACACAGGGAGAACACAGTGAAATTTTATTTATTTATTAATTGCTTTTATTGTATTGTTCCTCCTAATGGGTCAGATGAACGATGCGCTGTAGAAACGCTCCTTTCTCTCAGTCCGCTCTTCTGGAGCCGGTGTGTTAGTGTCAGTGTTAATGTCTCACTTCTGTCTCTCTGCCTGGTGTCTTCATTTACACACGGACACACATTAACACTCTCCCACACTCTCACACACTCTCCAGCGTTTCCCGAAGCGAAGACATGCCGAGGCTCTCAGCACGATGGCTCTGAATGAACACCTACAGGACGAGAGTTAATTCTCACCGTAGGTGTTCATTCAGAGCCTAATTAAAACCCCACAGTGTACATTTAACACCTACAGTGATGAACTAACACCTAGCACGCTCCTTTCAGACTGGTGCTGAGTGCTGAGTGCTGACTCTACTACACGAGGTTGTGGAGATGTGGAAATCTCAGTGGAGCAGACGGTGTCCGTGTTGTAGAGACACAGATCTGTCTCCATCTTCTAAAGCTCAAGCAGATCTGAAGATTCACTATCTACTTATTAACATGATTACATCATAAACTGTTATGGTGATCTGATACGAGCAGCTGTCATCTCCTAGTATGTGTTAGTTACATCACACCACTGCTGCTGACCTCTGGGCTCTGATTGGCCCTTAGGTGTATAAGGTCCAAAAATCCTTTAAAGGGCTATTTTCTGCTTAGGAACCATGATGATGACAATAATGATAATGATGATGAAGATCATAGTAATGATGAGGAGGAGAACAAAGATGGTGATGATGGTGAAGATTATGATGATAATGATGACAATGATGATGATGATGATGATGATGATAATGTTGATGATGATGATTCTTATATACAGGCACAAAGATGAGAGAATCTGAGGATGTTCCTGTCTGAACTCTTACATCTTCCTTTTTTTTATTATTAAATATATTTTTGCTTAGGAACCATGATGATGATAATGATGATGATGATGATGATAACGATGATGACAATGATGATGATGTTGATGATGATAATGAAGATGATGATGATGATGAGCTCTTACATCTTCTTCTTATTATTATTATTGTAAATATTTCCAGTCTTTTTAAAAAGAGATCAGTGTTTAAAAATAAATTTGTTTAGATTTCACGATCTCAAGAGAAACAGTATGTTGACTTTAAAATCGTTTAAGTCTGGAACCCAATAAAACACTGCTGCATTGTTCAAACACTAATCAACAAAAACACTACATAACATAGTCAACATAAACATGCTGTCACTGTTAGGGTTTATTTATTTGTTTGTTTGTTTATTAAAGGCCTTGTTTCTCAGCACCATAATGAAGTGAGAATGAGTTCCAGATTTCAGCACCATGGACAGAGCCTGCATGCATTAATATAAATACCTCATGCATATAAATAAATTTTAGTTCAGAATCCTGCTTTATTAAAGCAATAAAAAAAATAAATGATGTCATGAGTCAGGACAAAAGGGGATGGTTTTAATGAACTGGTTTTAATGAACTCTCTTAATTTATAATGTAGACTTTATTCAGAGATAAGCAGGAAGATTTCTAAAGCAGTGACACTGTTTCTGTAAATAACATCATCATCATCATCATCATCATCATTCAGTTCAATCCTCTCCTCTTCACATCACAACAAAACAGAGCTGAAAGAACGAAAAGCACAAAGCCTTCAGTTCTGGCAGCTTTTCTGCTCATCAGCGGCTGTATGTTTCAGCGCCGTGTTTTATTTATAGTCCTGTTTATAACACTGGGAAGATCCTCTGCAGTCCAACTGATATGGTGAAGTTTTCTGTAAGGAGATCTTTATTTAACATTTATGGAATGAGTCTCCAGTGTCAGAGCAGAGTGCTGAGTTTGATAAATCACCTTTTCATGAAGCATACCATTTTATACAAAATAAAATAAAAAAGCCCTGAAATCTACAAAACATTTGTAAAGTTCTTCAGAAGATTCTGCTTTAAAGCTTCGAAACTTCATCATCACCTTCATCTTCACTTCTAGTGTTCAGTTCAGTTTCTGCACAAATTCTTCTGAGGTGAGAAATGTCTTCAAGTCTCTGTGTACAGGAGAAGAACCAACAAAGTCTTCCTCTTCCAGCAGCTACAAACCACAACAATTCAACAAATCCTTAAAGAACCCTTCAAAAACCTGCAGCTGCAGAAATATGAATATAAATAATAAAAGTGTTGTGAAGGAAGGCATCATGTGGATAGAGAGGAGAGAGAGGGTTCTGTGGTGGTCTCCTTAAAAGTTCTCTTTTTTTAAGTAAAGAACTCTAGAAGAACTTTTTTAGTCATGGTACTTCCTCCTGATGGATAATAATAATAATAGTTGTTGCTGTTGTTCTTTCGGCTGCTCCCTGTGTGTGTGAGCAGTCACACAACAACTTGGCACAGGTTTTAAGCCAGATGCCCTTCCTGACACAACTGTCCCTTTTTTATCCGGGCTTGGGACCAGCACTGCATCCAGTGTCTGGGGTTTGGGTACTGGTTGGGAATTGAACCTGGGCATGGAAGGCGAAAAACCTACCACTGAGCCACCAGTGCCCTAGAGTAATAATGATAATAATGATTTATTATTATTATTATTATTGTTATTATTATTATTATTATTATTATTATTATTATTATTATTATTATTATTATTATTATTATTATCATCCTCTCTCTCCAAGCGCCGTGTCCTGTCTCTTCTTTCTCTCCAGATGGACTTGTTCCTGTCTTGTGTCTGCGGCGTGTCTCCAGCGGGGGGCTGGACTCTGGCTGCAGGCCGGTAATTTGAGGCCTATTTCAGTCACAGTGTTTTTCTGGGCGCGTGTTGGACAGCAGCTGGTTGTCAGCGATCACGCTGCTGTTTAGCGCCTGACGCTGTGCACTTTAATAACTCGCTCCTGTCACACAGACAGACAGAAAAAAAGTCTTACTGCACCGTGTCTCTGTCTTGCTGCTGTCTCACACTTCACTTCACTTCCTGGTTGGAAGCCGTGCGAGTTATGCAGCATGTGAGACGTGACGCCGCCGCGTGTCTTTAGGGTTCTAGCAGGAAACTTTAGAACACGGCCCATGCTAGCAGCTCTTTTATCATTACATGCTAATACAGTGTGATTAGCGTGTTAGCGTGAGCGGCTGTGGGGTCACTGATAGCGGTCTGATGTTTCCATCGTAGACAGAACTCACTGAGCGTAAGAGAAGTCTTCAGTCCTGAGAAACATACAGCTGAGAATTCCCACAATGCACTGCAGCAGCATGACGAGGAGGTTTCAGGTTCGTCTCATTAAATCCTCTTATTACTCTGAGGAGCTCTAAATGACTTCATTTACATGTTTACAGCTGTTTATTCGGACACACACACACACACACACACACCTGCATGCTCATCACAGCAAATCACACTTGCATCACAATCAGTGTCTAATCAGCATCCATCTGTCTGTCTGACCTTATCTGACCTTCAACAGTCACAACAATCAATACTCACACCATCATCATCCTCTCTATCTCTCTCTTTCCTGTCTCACTCTTCTTCCTGTTTTACTCCTTCTTACCATCTTTCTCCTTCCTGACTCTCTCTTGTCTCCCTCTCTGTAGCTCTCCTCTTGCCCCACCCTCTCTTCCCTCCTTTATTTTTCTTTCAATCATCTCCCCCCGCTTCTATCTTTTTCTCTTTTTTTCTCCTGGAAATCTCTTTATCCATCTTTGTCTCCCACATTTCTCTTTATCCATCCAATCTTTTCCTCTAAACTACACATGAATTTATCCCTCCTTCTTTTTCATTTTTTCTCTGTATTTGGCCCTCACTCTCTCTCTCTCTCTCTCTCTCTCTCTCTGTGTGATATGTTGTGATTATAAACAGGCGGTAATTAGGAACACATCCGCACCACAATCTAAATGTTAATGTGCTTCATCTGCTGCTCCATACGTTCTTCAGCTCCAAGGTCACATCAAAGTCATAGTCAGAGGTCATGTTCTTAACAGTCTTTAACTCTCCCTTGGCCTCTTCCCCTAACCCTGATCTACTTGGTTCTACTTGGAATGCTTTCTGTGCAGAGAACCTTTAAGGTTCCCACTGAGGGACAAGTGACAAAGAACCCTCAAAGGCTCTAAACTTTCTAGGAGTGATATTGAGGAATTTTTAGCTTCATACTTAGTAAAAATCATGTATTTAAGGTTCTTAGATTAGTTTGGAAACCATTATGATAGGGTTCTATAAAGAACCTTTCTAGATCAGATCAATTCATCTTATAAGCAATAAGCAATAATTTAGTGTTCCTCTGGAGGGAAGCTGTTCTTTTCCTGTGAGAACACATTCTAGATGAAAACTACAAAACCTTCACTGTTCAAAGAATCAGTTTTTTCTAAATATAACAGCGGGCAGGATTTTCTAGATGACATCATCACACGTGGCCATCTCGGTTCCGAGACTGTGTTGGGTTCCTTTTTACTGGTAAATGGCTTTAGATAGAAGTTTCAGTCTGAATAAATAAATGTGGCTGGAGGAGTTGTGTTAAATAAATAGTGCCGGGTTCCGTGGAGGCCCTGCTGTCTCTGGGTTTAATCAAATGCCATCGCTCAGGAAGTTAAATGGTGCTTTTAGGAGCGGCTTAAATGCCAGCAGCTGAAGCGGCGTAATGACAACGGAGTGCTTCATGCTGAAGATCTCCGACTCCAGAACCCTGAGGAACAAGGTCAAGTGGAGGGAAGAGTCCGGTTCTCACCCACTCAGGGTTCTGCTCCTGTGATCTGTTTGGACGTTCCTCCACTCACACTCTGTTAGAACACCAGATTCTCTCACACGTGGGTTTTTTTAACAGTTTCTTTCATTCACTGATAAATAATTTTGTCCTTCATTCATTCATACCTTCATTGTTTTCAACTATTCACTCATTCATTAATCATTTAATTCATCCATCTATCAGTCCATCTCATTCATTCATTCATTTCTCCATCCATCCATCCATCCATCCATCCATCTATCCATCTATCCACTCATTTCCTCTTTCACTCCTCCATTCATGAATTCATTCAATCATCTGCTTGTTTGTTCATTTGCTTATCATTTGCTATTTATGTGTGTGTGTGTGTGTGTGCGTGTGTGTGTGTGTGCATGTGTGTGTGTGTGCGTGTGTGTGTGTGTGTGTGTTCTGCAGAGCAGCCAGTCAGCCCTGGTTTGTTTCCATGGTAATAGAAGTTGACCTTATTTCCATGGAATAATTTTGCAACACACACACACACACATATACAAAGACTTACAAGGAAAGTTTTACAAAGCTAAGTGCTTTACGTTTATTTTTTAAATAATCTAAACTTTTTTTTTCTTGCTCAATGCCCATTTTAATAATAATTTGCCACATGCTGTTATGCAGAGTCTCTTATATCTACACTATATTACCAAAAGTTTTGGGACGTCTGCTTTTACATGCACATGAATGTAATATGGAGTTGTCCCGCCCTTTACAGCTATAACAGCTTCAGCTCTTCTGGGAAGGCTTTCCACAAGGTTTAGGAGAGTGTTTATGGGAATTTTTGACCGTTCCTCTAGAAGCACATTTGTGAGGTCAGACACTGATGTTGGATGAGAAGGTCTGGCTCACAGTCTCCACTCTAATTCATCCCAAAGGTGTTCTATGGGGTTGAGGTCAGGACTCTGTGCAGGACAGTCAAGTTCCTCCACACCAAACTCACTCATCCATGTCTTTATGGACCTTGCTTTGGTCACTGGTGTGCAGTCATGTTGGAACAGGAAGGGGTCATCCCCAAACTGTTCCCACAAAGAGCATGAAATTGTCCAAGATGTCTTGGTATGAAGCTGAAGCATTAAGAGTTCCTTTCACTGGAACTAAGGGGCGGAGCCCAACCCCTGAAAAACACCACCTGAACTCAATGATGTGAAGGAGTGTTCCAATATTTTTGACAATGAGCAGTTGGGGGTTAAAAGCCTCGCCTAGCTTCCAGTAGTCCTTCTGACCTTCTGTCCTTACAACCTTCTGATCAATAATACAACATTTTAACTAATGATAAATAAAGTATAATAACTGTGTGTGTGTGTGTGTGTGTGTGTGTGCTGACTGATTTCTGAACAAAGCAGAGAGCCTCAATAACATCACTCCCCGTGTGATTTATTAGTGTTTATTAGCACATCAGTGTCTCAGCCACCAATAAAACTCTCACATGACAGCAATTTTATTACACCATGACGAGCGGCTAGTTAACGAGCTCATTGGCGCAGATCGAAACCACACACGACAACCGCAAAGTTCTAGCCCCAAGTTCTGCCCACCTGGTCATGTTGTGAGAATAGTTTTTAATTTAGCTGCATGGACATCTGAGGTAAATGTTAGCACTCCTGATTTATCTGTACATGCTAGCTAGCTAAATTGGTCATCTCAGTAATTAGCTAGCTTATGCTCAGAGTACTTATTGCTCAGTAAGGGAGTTTAAGGCACTCAGACAGTTCTGATGATTATGACTCAGTTTATGATTCGTTCAAATGAGTCTGTAAGAAACTACAGACCGCCTCAACCCAGATTCCACTCCACAGTACACATCTGAAAGAGCTCATTCCCGAAAAGGCTTACATATCATATAGAAATATGTTTAATTTAAATCAGTTTATCTTTATGGTATTTTTACATTGACTTAAAGCCATGATCATTTATCAGTATCATCCAGCCATTTGGGGGATACTCAGTTTTTACAATAATTTACATTTAAAGTGAAACTCATTTAAATTACAGACGGGAAACACTGTATAAAAGGTTTGAGCAGGATTTGTCCTGCGTTCTTTTTGACTCTGATGAACCCAAAGTACTTTATTTTGTCACTGCGATGCTGCAATAAACTTCTACATTAAGATCTTCAACGCCCTCATCGTTTTATTTTTTTACACTGGCGAGTCAGCCAGGAGGTATTTCCAAAAAAAGCGGGGAAAGGTAAGAAAAACGGATTTTCTTCTTTTACACTGTTTTATTTAGGGAACCCTAAATAAAAAAAAATCTAGAAAAGAAAAGTTAAGGGCAGAATAGAAATTAGAGTAGAGTTACTGAGCAGAAGCAGGAGGAGTTCTTAAGCCTATTCTATACATTTCTGTTTGAGATTCTACGGAACTGAATGAACCCGACGCAGTGTGGTCACAGAGCTGTATTGGAATCGTTGTTTCTAAAGTAACTGAAGCAAAGTGCTTAAGTGTAAAGGTTTCTAAAGTAACTGAAACTTGTTGTGTAGTTCTTATAATTCTGTTTAGATTCTAAAGTAAGTGAATCAGCCCGATGCAGTGTGGAAGCCGAATTATAACTAGAAAGTGAAAGTGGTGATCGTGTAGTGAGCCGACACACCGAGGCTCTGTAAAGTTTAAAACAATAACCCAAAGTAGTGTGGTTTTATCCGACGTACTGTGGCAGTGTTACATTTTAAACTGTTTGTGAGCTGTGAGTGTTATTGTAGTTGGACTTGAGGCCTGACGGGGTGTGGCTGTGTCTGGAACAGTGAGACTTTCGAGTTCAAAAGCCTGACGTATTGTGGCGGTTTTATTCATTTTGCGTCCAAAGTACTGGAGCTGTTAATAAATAGGTGTCTTAAACGGGTGTCGTAAAGTAACTAGATAACGTTTAGTCACTAAAGTTTTGCACACTAACGAAGAGCTGATTGTTAAGTACATCACTAAGCATTGGCTCTCAGGGAATGTTCTATGGAATCGAGAACATTGTTGATAAGCCTTATGAGTGGGCTATGGCCAAGTTTGAAAATGATCCCAAAATGCCTAAAACAAAAAAGGAAAAATTGCCAATGCGCTTCAAGCAGTTTTTGTCGCATACAAAGTAACTAAGAAGACTCTAGATGTGTTAAAGGCTGAAAATGAGCAACTTCAATCTAGACTGGATGACGAGCTAATTTGTAAAAGAAATTTCCAGTCTAGTGAAACAATCTGGAAAGATGAAAAGGCCAACATGAAGAATGAGATTGTATTTCTTATAATTAACAACAGCATGCTAAAGTCATCTGTGGAAACACCGTCCAATGAATTGGAGGACATCCGGCTAGACGACAGTATCATCCAGCCATTTGGGGGATACTCAGTTCTTACAATAATTTACATTTAAAGTGAAACTCATTTAAATTACAGACGGGAAACACTGTATAAAAGGTTTGAGCAGGATTTGTCCTGCGTTCTTTTTGACTCTGATGAACCCAAAGTACTTTATTTTGTCACTGCGACGCTGCAATAAACTTCTACATTAAGATCTTCAACGCCCTCATCGTTTTATTTTTCTTACAAGTCACAGTGAGTCAAACATGGACAGCTTTGATTCATTTGATTCATCATCAGTACTAAACTGACTCTTCGACTCCTTGACTCTTACTTTATTTAAGTACACATTTTTACACTAACGCTCTGGCTCCAGTTTAAGTGCTAACGATACACTGTGGAGAACCTGGTTCTGTGTGAGAGCCAGGGTTCTAACAGCGTGATCACGTGACCTACGCTGATTTATGATACTGATGAAGGTTTAATATTAGCACACGCAGAGTCACGACAGCGTGGAAGCTAAAGCAGAGACGGTGAGCGTATCCAGGTCATTTGTCAGATATTTTAAGGTTATTTTTAGCTGAGAGACTCGTGAGGCTTTGTAATTAGTCCGAGTTTCTGCGTCTGAGTTTCAGAGGTTTGAAGGAGGAGGTGATAGATCGGATCTCAGACAGAAAGAATCAGATCAGAATCAAACAGTTTATTAAACACACATCTGATTTAACTACTGAAAAAACACACTCCAATATATTACATCAGCTGTGTGTGTGTGTGTGTGTGTGTGTGCGCACATGTGTGTGTGTTTAGTTTTAGCAGCATAGTTTATTAAACATCATTTCCATTCGAAAGATTTACAGTTCTGCATATGAGAAAGTGAACTAACTCTCTCTCTCTCCCCTTTCTCTCTCTCTCTCCCCTTTCTCTCTCTCTCTCTCCCCTTTCTCTATCTCTCTCCCCTTTCTCTCTCTCTCTCCCCTTTCTCTCTCTCTCTCTCTCTCCCCTTTCTCTATCTCTCTCCCCTTTCTCTATCTCTCTCCCCTTTCTCTCTCTCTCTCTCCCCTTTCTCTATCTCTCTCCCCTTTCTCTATCTCTCTCCCCTTTCTCTCTCTCTCTCGTTTTTAAGCTGCATAGTGTGACACATTTTCACTCTTCTTTTATTTCTCATGCAGCTGAACTGTGTGTACCATAAGTATGTGTGTGTGTGTGTGCGTGCATGCATGTGTGTGTGTGTGTGGCTGAGGTCAGAATAGGCCATGATCCATGCACCAATAGGTGGCACTCTACACTGACACAATCCAATGATTATGCATTTCCTCACAATAACTAACAGTGTGTGTGTGTGTGTGTGTGTGTGTGTGAGATGGGGTGTTTCCTGTTACACATCCATTAGTGCACAGGTCAGAGTGGTGCTACACCTCAGCAGTCAATACACATTTACAGGATTTATTCTCAACACTAACGACATTCACTCTGTTCACATCAGGTTTAATAAAGTAACATTTATTCCTTTAGTGTGTGTGTGTGTGTGTGTGTGTGTGTGATTACTCAGGTAAAGTGAGACTGTACAGTTTCAGATCTTTGTGAAGATTTTATTGAGCTGAAAGTTTACAGTAAAATAGCGTGATGATTATTTCATCAGACTTTTAAATAATTACAGATTTATTAAATCTTTACATTTACAAAACATTATTTTACAAAAGTGTTACATAACGTCCTCATCATATTCACTAACAATTCAACACATTAACTGTGAGAAAAATCCCACGTTCCAGATCTGAGTGGACTGAGTGAGTTATTTGTATTTGGGAGTCAGATGTCCAGTGTCCAGTCCTGACTGCAGGGTTCTGATTGGTTCGTGACTCTGTGTAAATTACAGACACAGATATCAGTTTATTCTGTTTATTTTACCAGTTTGAGTGTGACGTCCTGGTCCATGTGTGTGTGTGACGTGGTGTTGTGTAGTACAGAGAGTACATACACACACACACACACACGTTCAATATTTTACTTCTGAAATGTTCAGTATTTTCCAAGTTGAGAGGTTTTTTCGTCAGATTGTTCAGATCTGTGTTTATTCAGCTTTACTGCTGTTTACTGAAGATCAACTCCATTATACATTCACCAGAGAACACTCTCTCTCTCTCTCTCTCTCTCTCTCTCTCTCTTTCTCTCCCTGCCCCCCCTGCCCCCCCACCTTCTCCCTGTCTCCCCCCCTCTCTCTTTGTCTAAGTATTCAAATTCAACCATTTAATGCAGTTACATTAGTTATAATCAATAAAGTTTTAAGGTCATGTTTTACGTTTCTGGATTTGTTTATAATTGTACCTGTCTGTAGATTGGACCATGCAGTCAGTGCGACCAATCAGGGAAGAGCTCATTAAAATATTTCCCAGCATGCTCTAAAGCTACGGCAGACAGTTTGGTGAACACGAGGACGAATCAGATGAAGTGGAAAAGGTAGGTATAGGGTGTGAATGGAATTCTTCTCTCTGATTGGACGAGACATGGGTCACTCAGGATCTACAGGAAGTCCAGCAGTAGCTGCAGCAGTAGAAAGTGGATTGGTGTGTGTATGAACACAGCTCTGCTCCTTACATCCTTTAATCTGGAATAGTTTGGTCTTCAGAACATTCCTGCGTTCTTCAGGTGTGTTTTTAGAGATAAACTAATCTTTACTCCATGATACACTATCAGTATATCCAACATCACACTGACCATATGAACGTCCTTCACCACAGTAGAGCTGAATGAACTCCAGTTTCTTATAAAGATAAATATATATGTTTGTTATTTTCTTTAAAAGATTTAATGTTTGGTGAAAGTGTGAGGTTGAGTTCAGCTTCCTGTTTGAACGTGTTGTTAGCATGACGTCTCTGACTTGTTGTTAGCGTGATGTCTCTGACGTGTTGTTAGCATGACGTCTCTGACGTGTTGTTAGCATGACGTCTCTGACTTGTTGTTAGCGTGATGTCTCTGACGTGTTGTTAGCATGACGTCTCTGACTTGTTGTTAGCGTGATGTCTCTGACGTGTTGTTAGCATGACGTCTCTGACTTGTTGTTAGCGTGATGTCTCTGACGTGTTGTTAGCATGACGTCTCTGACGTGTTGTTAGCATGACGTCTCTGACGTGTTGTTAGCATGACGTCTCTGACTTGTTGTTAGCGTGATGTCTCTGACGTGTTGTTAGCATGACGTCTCTGACTTGTTAGCGTGATGTCTCTGACGTGTTGTTAGCATGACGTCTCTGACGTGTTGTTAGCGTGACGTCTCTGACGTGTTGGTGAGAGATGGACGTGTTATGTAAAGACTTTTTTGTTATTAATTAAAAGCTGGTGGCTCTTCTTCTCTGGCACCGCATGACAAAATATTGACTCATTCATCTTGATCTTGTGAAAGTATTCATACGAGTGTGGGCGTGTCTGAATGGAGCGTGATCGACAGGCGCGTTTCCTCGGCAACGTAAACAGCTCTGTGGTAGTATGAGCGCTAGAGAAGCGTGTAGGAACGACAGAGCGATGCTTCCACGATGCTTTTGTTCGTCCTGGTGAGTCACAAGCGTGTTGGCGTAATGGCGTGATGAAATCTGTTTTCCTCAGCAGAGAAATTAAAGTCAGCTGCTGGATTGTTGTGTGAAGCTCTTCACCTCTTCCTGCTCGTTTTTCTACAAAAACAAATGAAGACCTGGAGCTAGAAGAAGAAGAGCAAACTGTAAGCTAGAGAAGAAGAAGTGTCTATCTGATGAAACCTGATGGTTTAATT
>NC_080727.1:987500-1022500 GCF_019097595.1 Hemibagrus wyckioides
AGCTGCACACGATTCACACTACAGCGACGTTTAGTGCACTTGATTTATAACGGAGATGTTTCTGGCACTCGAGTGGGCAATAAAGAGGAGTGTATCGCCTGCAGGTAGTACACACACACACACACACACACTGATTATTTTAGTCCTCTTTTCTCTGTCCCACTTTCCTCCTGAGAGATTTATAAACCAAAGCAATGCAACAAGGCTGAATAACACACACACAAACGCACACACACATATGCACATACCCACACAGACACACACTCACACACACACACACTCATTATATATTAAATAGTTTGGACAGAAATCTTGCTCTTATACCAGATGCAGTTCATCAGCAGCGACATGTTCAGTGTAATGCTAATATTGCTAACAGTGAATGAAATCTTATGGACTCCAGATTAGCGCAGTGTGGAACTCATCCCATGTTTTGAGATATAATTTGTGTCATGTCATTGTCTCCCGCTTATCTGTAGCCGGGTCGTGGGGGCAGTAGTCTAAATAGGGATGCCCAAACTTCCCTCTCCCTAGCCACTTCATCCAACTCTTCCGGGGGAATTCCAAGGCATTCCCAGGTCAACCGAGAGACATAGTCCCTCCAGCGTGTCCTGGGTCTTGCACGGGGTCTCTTCCCGGTGGGGCATGCCCGGAACACCTTCCCTGGAAGACGTTCAGGAGGCATCCGAAACAGATGCCCAAGCCACCTCAACTGGCCCCTTTCAATGTGGAGGAGCAGTGGCTCTACTCCGAGCTCCTCCCGGGTGACAGAGCTCCTTACCCTATCTCTAAGGGAAGGCCCCGCCACATTACGATGGAAACTCATTATGGCCGCCTGTAGCTGGGATCTTGTCCTTTCAGTTATGACCCAAAGCTCATGACCATAAGTGAGAGTAGGAACGTAGATTGACTGGTAAATCGAGAGCTTCACCTTTCGGCTCAGCTCCTTCTTCACCACAACAAACGAGTACATAGACTGCATTGCTGCTGCCGCTGCACCAATCCGTATGTCAATCTCACGCTCCATCCTTCCCTCACTCGTAACCAAAACCCTGAGATACTTAAACTCCTCCACTTGAGGGAGGAGCACCCCTCCAACCTGGAGGGGACAGACCACCTTTTTCTGGTCGAGAACCATGGCCACGGATTTGGAGATGCTGATCCTCATCCCAGCCACTTCGCACTCGGCTGCAAACTGTGCCAGTGCATGCTGTAAGTCCTGGCTTGAAGTCCTGGACTCCCTCCATCCCCTGGCTGCACCTAAAAATTCTGTCCATAAAAATAATGAACAGAACCGGTGACAAAGGAGTCCAATGTGCACAGGGAACAGTGCATGACTTACAGCCGGCAATGCGAACCAAGCTCCTGCTCCGGCCATATAGAGACCGAACAGCACTTAACAGAGGGCCACGGACCCTATACTCCCAGAGCACCTCCCACAGAATGCCACAAGGGACACGGTGGAATGCCTTCTCCAAGTCCACAAAACACATGTGGACTGGTTGGGCAAACTGCCATGAACCCTCAAGCACCCTGTGCAGCTCATCAGCTTCCTCTGGGGTCCCATGAGCAAACCAGGCTCAATAGGACTCCTTCTTCAGCTTGACTGCATCCCTTACTTCCAGTGTCCACCACTGGGTTCGGGGCTTACCGCCACGACAGGCACCAGAGACCTTATGGCTTCTTGGTCGGGTATTCCACACTGCTGTTCGGCCCATAAGCCGAAACAACAGTGAGACACCTATCCCCATCCCGAAGGCGCAGGGAAACCACCCTCCCATTTACTGGGGAAAACTCCAACACATGGCGGCTGAGCTGGGGGGCTATAAGCAAGCCCACCCCAGCCTGTCACCTCTCACCATGAGGCACTCCAGAGTAGGAGAGGGTCCAACATCTTTCAAAGAGTTGGGTTCCTGAGCCCAGGCTGTGCATTGAGGCGAGCCCAACTATCTCTAGCCAGTACCACTCAGCCTCCCCCACCAGTTCAGGCTCCTTCCCCCCCAGTGAGGTGACATTCCATATCCCGAAAGCCAAATTCTTTAACCAGGGTTTGGGTCATCAAGGACCCCGCCCATGACTGCTACCCAAATCACATAGCACCAGCCCCTTATGCTCCTTCCTGTGGGTGGTGAGCCTACGGGAACGTGGGCCTATGTCACTCTTTCGGGCTGTGCCCGGCCGAGTCCCATAAGCGAAGACTCGGCCACCAGGCACTCACCTGCATGCCCCAGCCCCAGGCCTGGCTCCAGGGTGGGGCCTCGGTAACGCCAATCCGGGCGACATAACGGTCCTTGTTTTTTTGTTTCTCATAAGTGGATTTGAACCGCTCCTAGTCTGACCCATCACCTAGGACCCGTTTGCCTTGGGAGACCCTACAAGGAGCAATTGGCCCCCGACAACATGGCCCCTATGCTTATTTGGGTACTCAAACCCCTCCACCACAATAAGGTGGCGGTTCAGGGAGGGGAGATATAATTTGTTTTGAATGTAAATTTGAATGACTTTAGACCTCTATCATTGGCAATAATGTCATCAGTGACATCATCAGGCTGAGACTGGAGGCCATCAGGAGGTGAGTTTGAGATTAGCAGAATGAAAGCTCCGCCACTTATTTGAGGAAATTTATTTTGAGAAGTGACTGAAATTAAAATACTGATTAGAAACTTACTGAAATGTTAATGAGTCTACTAATATACCACTTGTCCTCTCTATCTATCTGTCTGTCTGACTATCTGTCTGTCTGTCTGTATGATCTGTCTACCATCACCACCACCATCACCACCATCAACTTCAACACTACCACCATAACCACTACCATCACCATCACCACTACCACCGCCATCACCACCACCATCACCACCACCACCATCAACTTCACCAATACCACCATAACCACTACCATCACCATCACCACCACCACCATCATCACCACCATCAACTTCACCACTACCAACATAACCACTACCATCACCACCACCATCACCACTACCACCACCATCACCACCATCACCATATAAGCCATAAATCTGGCTTTACTCTTTACATGAAAAATTTGAACACACACACACACACACCTTGTTTCCATGGGGTCCTTGGTGAGGTAAACGATCCAGTAGACGAGGTTGAAGGCGCCGAAGGACAGAGGGAAGAGGATGCGGGAGTATTTATCAATGATGCTGGTGCCATTTAGCGTAGCGTTAGCAGGCGTGGCCATACCCTGCTGACGTAAATCCGGCATGGGGCTCGCGGGAACCACAGAGTTCTCCTTCTGTGGCACTGAGTTCAGCCTTTTCTTCAGAACGCTGCTGGGATCCACCAGAGTCTGAAACACAGCAGGAGGAATAATCATGCTACACGACACAGAGCAGGAGAAATGTACAAAAAATCATCTAATCACATTCTTCAGCTTTTAGATCAGACTGAAAACATCAACATCAGTTAGATCTGAACCAGTTACTGCTCTGAAGAACAGAAACACACCACATGCTAACACTCTAGCACTTTAAAATCTGATCAGTGTCACTACTCCATCTGTACCAGAAACACGATCTGTACTGAGCATGTGCAGAAACGCCTCTACTTCCTGTCTGAAGTACAAAAAGATTTATGGCAGTTTCGGGTATTTATAGCACTGTTATAATACTGCTAATAACATCATGTTATAACGTGTTGGTGACGCTACTCTGAGCCGTGCCGGAAATAGCTCTTCACTATTGGTTCTCTTGATATAAATACACTCTTTTGGTAAAATAAACCAATTAAATTATATTGATTAAATTGAGTAATCGATTAAATTAGCAGTAATTAAATTGATTCAGGAATTTCTCCTTTTAAGAGAAATTCGTGAAGCTGTATACAAAATGCAGAATAATCCGTATCGCTAGAATGTCGTAAATACGGGAAGTGGCAGGAATTTCACACATGCTCAGAACAGATCGTGTTTCCGGTGCACATCGAGTAGCGACAAGCATGAAGGATGGACTAAACAAGATAACCATGCTAACCCTGCTAACCATGCTAACTGAACGTTAACCTTGAAAGAAACATCACGAGAGAATGAAGAGAGATGAAGAGCTTCCTGTCTTTCAGCCTTTAGGTCTTTAATAGAATCTAACTCTTCTGATGTGGGGAAAACGAGCTGCTTACTGGAAGATCTGTTTTAGAAAGTCCTCCAGTTTCCAATCACTAATTATTTTCCTCTCCCAGCACGAGCCCCAGTGTTTTATTCCCCTCACACCACCTCTTCTGATTTTTCTGCCAATGACACAGCAGCACTTTTATCCATTTAGAGTTACATTAATGATCTGAAGCGGTGAGTTCATTTCCGTTATCGCAGATGGACGCAGTCCTTCCCTCGGACACCTCTGTTCTCTCCTCCAGTTAATCAGTCGATCAGACTTAAGTGTAAGAGACCCCTCTGTCCTAACGAGAAGACTTCCTGCTTTACCTCTGACTGATACACAGTGCTGACTTTTTATCCATTTAGAGTTACATTTTGTAAAACAAATTATTTCCATTAATAAATAATCACTCCTTATTAATGAAGGCTTTTCATCATATTTATTTATTTATTTATTTATTTAAATGAATTCCATTCAGATGGACCTGAACATCCTCTTGCTCTAAGTGAAATATTAAATTTGACCCTTAATATCATCAGTTTCTGGAAAATGACCTAAAACACAACCTTCAATCTCTTCGAAATAATTTTTTAAAATTCTCTTCTGCTTCTTTGTTATAAATAAACACCTGAACAGAACAGAAGGGTTAATACAGCGGGAGTGAGGAGTCATGCAGTGATATACATCTGACACACACACACACACACACAAGTTAGAAAATATGCTCACACTGCATGACCAGTCACGCCTAAAATCTCTTTATTTTATCAAAAATTTTTTTATAAAAATAAGAAATGAATTTATTAATAAATCTGTTAAAGAATCTGTTTACATTTATTCAATTGAACAAAAAATTGTTCATCAGTTTAAAATGTAAAATGTTCCACAGTTCAGCGATTTCCGCAATTCCACTCAAGCTCTTTATTAATTTTATTTCATTTGTAATCTGGATAATTTTGTTTTCTTAAATAAATTAGCTTGGCTCTGATTAGAGCAGGTGAAAAGGGGTGGAGTAAAGGACAGGTGTTAATTAAGGATCAGTTAATTATGGTTTATTGGATGTTTCTACATCATTACATCATCAGATATCATGACAGTGTATGCTTGTATGAAAATTTTTTATGAACAGTGTAAGTGATGGACTGAAGGAGAGACTGAAGTAGAATCTTACCGTGATGTCTTTGCTGTCACTCTTGGCGGCGGTTGCCATGGCAGCTCGGGCGGTGTTGGCACGGCGACGCTCTCGGTTGGCCTGCACGGTGGAGAAGTAGTTGACGGCAGCGAATTCGATGAGGGCAGAGAAGACGAAGGCAAAGCAGACGGCGATGAACCAGTCCATGGCGGTGGCGTAGGAGACTTTAGGCAGCGAGTGACGAGCGCTAATACTCAGAGTCGTCATCGTTAGCACTGTAGTGATGCCTACACACACACACACACATGCACACACACACACACAAAGGGGGTGGGGCTTATCCAGACAAAGCTTAGATTGAAATTGATAATAAAAACCTAGTAGATTTTTTATGTTACCTAGCTAACATTAGCTATTCCACGCTATATCTACACAACTAGCTTACTTTATTAGCTATTCTAACTTTAGCTAAACTGTGGTATGTTTATGTAGCTAGTTTATTTTATTACTCTTCTAAACTCAGGTGATTTCTTCGTACTGGGACTCAGTGAAGGTTTGTTCATTTTTTTCAGGATGTTTTCAGCGCTAGCTAGTGTTTTTGTTTGGTTCTTGCTTTCTGGTTTGTGTAAATATGTTAAAACAATCAGCCAACAAAATTAATATTTAAATTTCGTTGTGATCCAGACACCATCAGACATCTCTTTTCTACTCTAAGGGGAAATAAAAAAGTAAATGTAAACAAATTATGTGATTTGAAACACAGCTCTAGGAGATTAGCCGCATTTCTTTCCAGCAGAAATCCACAGAGTAAATAATTAGTTCAGCTCTGATGTTCCTCTGACATCAACTCGTTATCAGACGCTGCTCAGTCTAATCTTAAAGTCTGCTTCACATTTAATTCCCCACAGCTGCTCCACCACACTCCCCTCCCCCACACTGATCCAATCAACTCTGAATCAATACTAAATCAAATCTTCTCCCTACACTGAATCAACTCGGAATCAACACTGTCTCAGTACTAAATATAATACTCTTCTGTGCCACAGTGAATCAACACAGTGAATCAACACTGAATCAAAACAGTGAATCAACACAGTGAATCAAAACTGAATCAACACAGTGAATCAACACTGAATCAACACACTGAATCAACACAGTGAATCAACACTGAATCAGCACTGAATCAACTCTGAATCAACACCGACTCAGTACTAAATATAATACTCCTTTCTGCCACACTGAATCAACACAGTGAATCAACACTGAATTAACACTCACCTTCCCCCACACTGACTCTACACTCCCCCTTCCCTACACTGACTCTACACTCCCCTCCCCCACACTGACTCTACACTCCCCCTTCCCTACACTGACTCTACACTCCCCTCCCCCACACTGACTCTACACTCCCCCTTCCCTACACTGACTCTACACCCCCCTCCCCCGCACTGACGCTACACCCCCTCCCCCGCACTGACGCTACACCCCCTCCCCCGCACTGACGCTACACCCCTCCCCCGCACTTACGCTACACCCCCTCCCCCGCACTGATGCTACACCCCCTCCCCCGCACTGACGCTACACCCCCTCCCCCGCACTGATGCTACACCCCCTCCCCCACACTGATGCCACACCCCCTCCCCCACACTGATGCCACACCCCCTCCCCCACACTGACTCTACACTCCCCCTTCCCTACACTGACTCTACACTCCCCTCCCCCACACTGACTCTACACTCCCCCTTCCCTACACTGACTCTACACCCCCCTCCCCTGCACTGACGCTACACCCCCTCCCCCGCACTTACGCTACACCCCCTCCCCCGCACTGACGCTACACCCCCTCCCCCGCACTGACGCTACACCCCTCCCCCGCACTTACGCTACACCCCCTCCCCCGCACTGATGCTACACCCCCTCCCCCGCACTGACGCTACACCCCCTCCCCCGCACTGATGCTACACCCCCTCCCCCACACTGATGCCACACCCCCTCCCCCACACTGATGCCACACCCCCTCCCCCACACTGATGCCACACCCCCTCCCCCACACTGATGCCACACCCCCTCCCCCACACTGACGCTACACCCCCTCCCCCGCACTGATGCTACACCCCCTCCCCCGCACTGATGCCACACCCCCTCCCCCACACTGATGCCACACCCCCTCCCCCACACTGACGCTACACCCCCTCCCCCACACTTTACGCTACACCCCCTCCCCCACACTGACGCTACACCCCCTCCCCCACACTGACGCTACACCCCCCTCCCCCACACTGACGCTACACCCCCCTCCCCCACACTGACGCTACACCCCCTCCCCCACACTGATGCTACACCCCCCTCCCCCGCACTGACGCTACACCCCCCTCCCCCACACTGACGCTACAACCCCCCTCCCCCGCACTTACGCTACACCCCCTCCTCCGCACTGACGCTACACCCCCTCCCCCGCACTTACGCTACACCCCCTCCCCCGCACTGACGCTACACCCCCCTCCCCCGCACTGACGCTACACCCCCCTCCCCCGCACTTATGCTACACCCCCTCCTCCGCACTGACGCTACACCCCCCTCCCCCGCACTTACGCTACACCCCCTCCCCCGCACTCACGCTACACCCCCCTCCCCCGCCCTGCCGCTACATCCCCCTCCCCTGCACTGACGCTACAGCCCCCTCCCCCACACTGACTTGAAATGGCGGCTGTTTTTAGCAGTGTTTCCCACACAGCCGTAGTGAATGGTGTTTGTGAGATTGACAGAACGTGTAGGAGGCGAGTGAGCGTGATGAGTTATTCTGAGGCATTCTGAGTTATTCTGTCTCTGGAAACAGAACCAATGACAGAATCTCTGCCATGGAGACGAAGAGCTGGAAAAATGAGGAGCTCGCCTACAACTTCAGGAAAAAAAATGACAAAGAGCACGAATCTCTGTTCCAGATAAAGAACCCCGGAGTGAGGGTCGAGGCAGAAGTTCACCCCATCTCACCAGGACTTTCTTTTATTATTACTCAAAATAAATCACACCTTTATTACAAGAAGTGATATGATGTTGATATGTGTTAGAGTATAACTTAAAATGTTTAGTTTCTATTAATTAGAAATTCGACTATATTTCTATTTTTGTTTGACTGTAATGTTGTGTGTGTGAGTGTGTGTGTGTTTCCTATCAGATGGATTTACAGTGTTAGTGAGGATTTAATACTGAAATTCTAGCACATCAGGTGTAACTACACACACACACACATACATACACACACACACACACCTCCTTTGCTGTTTGTATGGGATCAAGTGCTATTCTATGTGCTGTTCAATAGTGGAAACTGTTTTGTTAAATTATTATAAATATCTGAGACTCCTATTAGATTTATTTTAATTCTTGCCATCTTCTGATATAAGTTCAGATATAAATGTATTTATCTTTTCATTAGTTGTTGTTCTTGTTCTTGTTTATGCCGGATGCTCTTCTTGACGCAACACTCCCATTTTATCCGGGCTTGGGACCGGCTCTGAGAGTTAACTGAGCGTCCTTCCCGGTAATCAGACCCAGGCTACAGCAATGAGAGTGCGGGATCCTAGCGCTGGACCACCAGGAGGCCTGGTTATTAGTACAAATGTCTATTTTTATCTGTAAATTTTCTCTTTCCTATAATTCCAGTCGGTACTTTAACCTGTTCTTTCCCCATCCTGGCCATTTTAAACCCACACACAGCTTACACACACTCACACATGTAGTAATCAGCTGTGTCATGGCTTTTTGTCAATAAACGCAGCTTCAGTGCTTCATCACCATCCCTGCAGCCAGCGGACAAGACACCAGAACACGAGCTGCTCATAAACATGCACTTTTTTTTCCCTCCTGTCTGTAAGAGTCGAGCGAACAGGAAGCGCAGCTTTAACGGAATGATGCGTTGGTGAAAAGCCGTGCCAGAGGCGATGCGATGCTTTTATGAGGAAGAGAGTTTTGTCCAAATGAAGCTCGCTGGAGTAGAAAGCATTCAGTGAGAGATTACAGCTCGGTGCTCAGGGATGCTTTTAAACAGCACTGTCTCTGCTTTTCACTCTCAGAAATATATATATATATATATATATATGTGTGTGTGTGTGTGTGTGTAAATAGAGCTGTAGATTATAGAAATGAACCAAAGTTTTGGACTGAATTATAATCACATGCATGTGTTTATACGCAATATATACATGCAATATATGCAATATAATTATAACAAAGACATCTTATTGCTGTTTATCAGATTTGATTCAGTTTGATTAAATGAATCATTAAGGTGAATGAATCAGAGTTGTTTCTTTTCTGCTGCTGATGAGAATAACACTGACACATGGAAGCTAAAGTATTGCATTTCAACACATATTAATAACCGAATTCATGATTCTAACTGTTATATACTTTTACATTATTTATTTTTTGTTTTCTTTGAGATTCATTTCCGTGATTCACTTCTCTCTCTTTCAGTGAGTCAGTGAATCCTTTCAGTCAGATCTGATCACATTACATTCCTTTCCCTTCCCTTTCTGCTAATTAAAAACAATATATAGAAGTATAGAGGTCTGGATATTGAAACAGAAGGTTTTATGCTCGGCGGAGGCAGAAAGACGCTCAGTGAAGTCGCGATGGAAACAGGATTTTGAGTCGTTGTTGTCAGAGCGGTGTTAAATCTGCTGGGTTTTTTTCCATTTAGTTGACGGAAAAACAACTTTTGAATGGAATCTGATCCTTAAAGTAAAACACATGATGATCTTTGCTCCTCTGTTTGTCTTTCCACTCGCATTAATGTTCAGAAGATGTACAGAGATTTCCAGAGAAGTGCAGAGATGTTGGAAGCAGCTCTCCTGCAATCAATTCACTTTAGTCCTCACGCCACTCAGAGCGAGCGATTCGAGTCCATTATCAGCTCCTGCCAACAGCGTCCATTAAGCTAATGAAGCCTGCTTTACAAGACACACAAACAGCCCAACAGCAGAGAAATGACTGGAACTCGGGAATGCAGTGGATTTCAGCACACTTCCTGCTGAACGGAAGCTCTAGGATTCTGAGGAACGCCACAGTAAGGCTAATCCAACTCTTCACATCAGCATATCTCTCGCTAACATACAGACAGGATGCTGTCGTTACTGCAGTGAGATCTGCTACACAACATTTACAACAAAGTGCCGAGATTCAGGAGAGTCGGTTTTCAGTTCTGATGGAGATCGAGTTAAAGAAGAGTAAAACAAAATGGGGGAAAAACAGAAATAACTGAAAATGGAAAAAAGTGAGAATAATTAACCACCATGCCAATGAGGACAAAAAACAATGCACATATATGACATCAATCAATAACAATCCAATCAGCAAGTTCAGGTAAGGTTTTTTTTCTCCATTATGTTTGTCAGCACTTGGTCACAGTTGCTAGCTGACCATCTCACATCTACACATCGTTTAGGAACAGGTTCTCGCTCAAACGTCAGAATGAAAATTCCAAATGCTCTACCAATCACATTCCAGAGTTTGAAGAAACTCCGCCTACCGAAGACGGTTCTGGCCGGAACGGACTCTTTGTTGATCCAGAATGAGACCTGAGCGAGAATGACGGTCATGATGCAGGGGATGTAGGTCTGAATCAGGAAGAATCCCATCTTCCTCTGCAAGTGGAAGTGAACAGTCATGACGATGTATTCCCCTGCAGAGGACAAACAGGGAGAGTTTAATCAGATGTGAGGAATAAACCACACCAAAAGAAATGAAAAGTTTACTGTCCTCTTGCTCAACGTCCTGCTCTCACACACAGGCTGAGTGGATTATAGACCCAGTAGAGTACTGAGCTTTATGGAAATGTCGGTAAAGTCAGTAAAACACAGCAGCTAAAGCTAAAAATAAGAAGCTGATTCTGTAAATGAGTTGAAGAAGAAGAAGAAGAAGAAGAAGAAGAAGAAGGAGGAGGAGGAGGAGGAGGTAGAGGTGAAGAAGAAGAAGGAGGAGGAGGAGAAATCAAAGTTGAACATTTTCTTTCAGTACAAGTTAAAATAAAAAGCTAATTATTGAATAAATATGTTGTATATATTGTTATAAAATTAATGAACAGATGATCTGTGAGGAGATTAAACCCTTTAATATTGTACACTGGATTTATTTTTCTCTATGCAGTTTGTTTGGTCAGTTTGTGACCCATCAGGATGCTCTCTGAGCGTCCTGCAGCTCTGCGTGACCGAAGCGTCCGTTTTGTCTCATAAGCAGTTTTTTAAACACAATCAGCATTTTCTTTCAGCGGTAAAGCTGATCAGTTTGTGTCCTGCAGGATTAAAAATCATCTATTTGTCGATAAAACATTTATCTTTTTAATATCACACAATCACTCGGCTCACCCGTGTCGGACTTCAGCTTTTCGCTGGACACCGTCTGACCGATCAGGTCGTACTGCAGCAGGCTGGATGACTCCTGCGGTACTTCCACTGAAAGTAAGGGCCCTTTCTTCCAAGTGTACACTATCTCACTCATCGGGTAAGCGTCTGCAGAGCGGAGACAAGAACGAGAAATCAGAAAGGAGGTTTAAATTTACAAACAACATTTCATCCTTTAAAGACTGTAAATGTCTAGAGCTCTGAGGAGACGTACAGCTGCCGAACTTTAGTGGACAGGAGTGACCGTCCATGGGGAAGTTTATCAGCCTCATGGGACACTCGGCATTGATGGTTAATCTGAGAGAGAAATGAAGATCAGACACACAAACACGACTCTGCAGCTTCACCGAGTCATCTTCAGCTGCTTTCACAGCGGTCAGACCCAACGCCGTTCCTCCTGACCTTCACATGTGTGAATCATGAAGTAACTCAATAACATCAAATATTTCTATTTACACACATTTCTACACTTACATGTTTTATTTTATTTTACACTTTATTTATACTGTAAAGTCGATATTTCTGAACAGGTTGTGTAGTTTTTATTCAATATTTCTGTTTTATTCTGTTCCTGGAATATTCCTCTCTGTATGTTTCTGATGTTTGCAGTATTATTATCTCATCTTGTTCTGTGTTTGTCTTCACCTTCTCGTACCTTACCTCATCTTATCTTATCTTCTTATCATTATTTCATCTCATCTTATATCACCTTGTCTTATCTCATCTCACCTTATCTCATCTCATCTTATCTCGTCTCACCTTATCTTATCTCGTCTTATTTTATATCACCTTGCTTTATCTCGTCTCACCTTATCTTATCTCGTCTTATTTTATATCACCTTGCCTTATCTCGTCTCACCTTATCTTATCTCGTCTTATTTTATATCACCTTGCCTTATCTCGTCTCATCTCATCTTATCTCGTCTTATCTTATCATTATCTCATTCCATCTCATTTTATCTTATCTTATATTTTACCTTATGTCATAGTTGTCATTTTTTTTCTTATTACCTGATTTTTCCCTGATTTGTTTCTTGCCTCAAATTACTACATTGCTGCATAATCTTTTCTTTTAATGAATAAAGTTTTTACAAAATTGCGGTCAGAGACCATATTTCCAAAATGTTATCATATCTAAATCTTGTGAGATGGGTGTGTGTCAGCGTGAGATCACAGTGAGTGTGAGGTCAGACTGATGTAAAGCCCCGTTAATCCTGATCGTGTACGTTCTTGTCTGTATTGTAGGTGGGGGTGGGGGTGGGGGGTATGAAGGAGACGAGACGTCCTGAAGGTTATTGTCTTTATCTGAATGTCTGCTGCCGGAGCGAGTCTCTGCTGTACCTCATGGTGTAGAGGATGGTTCCGTTCTGCATGATGCGGAACAGCTTGTTCGGAGTCGTCATGTTGTGAGCGATGGAGCGTTTGCCGTTTCGAAAAAACGTATCCGGAGTCCAGATCTTGCTGACCATCAGGTTGTTGAGACGCAGGATCTCGATGGGACCCTCGAACCGCAGACGCTCGTCTACCCACGTCTGACGGAAAAACACGTCCATGGTGTACTCCTGGGGAGAAAAATCACAGCTTCACTAATACTGCAGATTTAACAACATAAAAAATACAAATAATAAAATCATTCAAATACAACTGAGTTTAATCAATTCATAAAATTATTACATTTTTTTTATAAAGTTACATTTAGAACTAATAAAATAATAATAACAATAATAATAATAATAATAATAATAATAATAATAATAATAATGTGCATTAAGTTACATTTATTTCAGATTTTTTCCTCACATTCATCTTTCTTTCTTTCTTTCTTCATTCTCTCACGTTAGATTCTGAGTCAGAGAAACCCGAAAGTTTGAGACTCTTTCTGTTCAGTCAGTTTAGAGAATCTCACAGTGTTGTGGTGTAAAATATTTAGTTGTGTAGTTTCCTTGTGTTTCAGTCATCAGAGCGATCCAGGTGTTACAGATAAATAAAAAACACGTGTCCCACTCATTTGACTCACGCACCATTTCCACGTCAGACACGGGACCGAAGCTGGTGACGAAGATGTCCGTTTTGACTTCTGTGACAGGACCTGAGGACAAGATAACACATCATCTGCAGCTAAAGATCTATTCTCTGAAATAACGACACACAGGATTTCACATCTGTATAAAAATATAAACCTGATGTTTTCGTCTCAGACGTCTGTCACCATCACAGAGCCGTCGTCCCTCAGAACACGATAACTCTAGAGTTATTATTTATTATTATTCCTAAAAGATCTGTCAACAAACTGAACATCAAAATCAACAATCAGTGAGCCTCAAAATCCTCATCTAATCTTTAACGAAGGATCAAAACTATAAATATAATTCACACACACACACACACACACAAACACACACACACTGCTGAGTTCTGGACTCTGATTGGTGGAACAGGTGGTGATGAATTCTCTCTAACAGCAGCTGTGACTGTAGCGCAGCTTTATATTAATGTACTCACTCTGATACCTTATCGTTTCCATAGCAACAGCTCTTTCAATTTGTCCTAGTAAGGAGACGTTTATGTGATGTGTGGAAAGAGTCTCCAGTGTCAGCGCCGTGTATAAGTCTCAGTAACGTGTAACGAGCCGTGTAAACATGTTATTAACGTGAATCGAGAATAAAGAGAGAGTGCTGAAGGTCTGGACTGATTCCAGCTACGATAACGGAAGTGACAGGAAATAACTCTTGAAAAAAAAAGTGTTGATAGTTATGTGTGTAATCATTATTAATATCTTGGAAAATTAAAAGTAACTTCTTTACTCTGATTCTGTGTTTTAGAATCAGACTTTTACAGAAGTTTGTCTTTTTTATCAGTTTAAAAAAACAAAAACAAATATCAGTTATTTTAGCACAAACATCATCCTAAAAAACATCATTTTAATTATCATTAACGAGAACACAAGCTTGTGATGATGTGACATTATATTAATAAACATAATGAGGGTGATGATGATGATGCTAGTGATGATGATGATGATTCTGATGAAGATGAGCTCTAACTGTTCTAATAGTCCGGCAGTCTTTACCTCCGAATCCGGGTCTCAGCCTGTTGTCGTATCCGTCCAGTAATCTGTCCAGAATCCGTGTGATGTTGTCCAGATAGACTCGAGACTCATTCTGGCCGGATTTGGACCAAACTTTCCCGGCGCTGAGGCACAACGACACCACGTTATTTTAAGAAGCAAAGGCAATAAAAGTTGCTAAAAGTCACTTAATATTAAAGCATTGTTCTTCAGACTTACCATGAGAGCAGAATGAGAGTGTGTATGAGAGCCATGGCTGGTCCTGAGCGTGTGTGTGTGTGTGTGTGTGTGTGTGTGTGTGTGTGTGTGTATGAAAGCCTCCTTCGTGTCAGCTGGTGGTGTGTACAGCTCATCGCTCAGAGGCGGATACAGGAAAAGGAGCACGCTTTCTGTGATTTTTGTGCTCGGCTGGAGAACCACCTCGTAAAATCAAGAAGACGAGTGCATTAGCTCAGAGTGCAGCCGTGACGGCTAATCAGTTTACATCCTGCACGTCTCCTCTTATTCACCTTTCATTAGGTTATCCTCTCACGTTTACACGTTTAAGTTCAGTCTGAAGTGCGTCAGACGTCTTTTTTACATCATTAATGTCAGGGTCAGGGGTGTAAAACGACTCCACGGCGCTCTTATGGCTATTTTAAGAAACAGGAGGAGCTTAAAAAAAATCGCAGCAAAGTTCTCAGGGTCTTTTTACATCATCAAATATAACAGCCAATCAGCTTCCTGTATGCAAATGAAGGTCAAACAACACAGATGTTCAGTTTCATCAGTCACTTTTATTTCCCTCAGTGATATACACTATATTGCCAAAAGTTTTGGGAGGACTGCCTTTACATGCACATGAATGTAATATAAGCTTTGCAGCTATAACAGCTTCAACTCTTCTGGGAAGGCTTTCCACAAGGTTTAGGAGTGTGTTTATGGGAATTTTTGACCGTTCCTCTAGAAGTGCATTTGTGAGGTCAGGCACTGATGTTGGACGAGAAGGTCTGGCTCACAGTCTCCACTCTAATTCATCCCAAAGGTGTTCTATGGGGTTGAGGTCAGGACTCTGTGCAGGCCAGTCAAGTTCCTCCACACCAAACTCACTCATCCATGTCTTTATGGACCTTGCTTTGGTCACTGGTGTGCAGTCATGTTGGAAGAGGAAGGGGTCATCCCCAAACTGTTCCCACAAAGAGCATGAAATTGTCCAAAATGTCTTGGTATGAAGCTGAAGCATTAAGAGTTCCTTTCACTGGAACTAAGGGGCGGAGCCCAACCCCTGAAACACAACACCTGAACTCAATGATTTGGAGGGGTGTCCCAAAACTTTTGGCAGTATAGTGTATATGATGTCTAGAACTCAGGTGAGATCGTTCAGTGTAACTTCCTGTGAATTCATAATGAATTATAAATGCATTAATAACATGATACACAGCATACTTCATGCTTTATAGTGCTCCAATATACCAGTTACGTGTGTTATTCTTTATAAAGCATAAATAAATGACATGCATTATATATTTTTCCGTTAAAACTTTTCTGGTACACTCCACTTCAGACTGTGTGATTGTATAACGATTGTATAAAGTTTTTTTCAGGAAGTGTGGTGTAGTAACTTCATCTCTGGCCTGAGGGAGATGAGGGATCTGTGGAGATCTGGCCTGCTGTGTGTCTGGCTGGAGTGGTTTTTGTGAACAGAGTCTTTATGATAATAAAACCTCAGGATGATAAAAACTCATCAAAACTCAAACGGATGCAATTCTCGAGCCAGCGTGGACGGCGTGGAATCGCTTGGCGCGGCACCAAAGAGAAGGAAAAAAGACGGCGAGGTTTCGAGGGGCGGCCGTCGGCCAGGGATCGGTCTCGGCGAAGCGGAACGAGGACGTTTCCTCTCTATTGCTTCATTCTGAAAGTATATTTGATCCTGTCTGAAGCTGATTTAAAGCCATTACCACGTCCCATAAGCACTCATTATACTTACTCCCAGGGAAAAAAAAATCAAGTCTTCAGATGAACAGAAGCCAAAAGCCTGAGCCGGGAGAGAAGACAGCGAGATGAGGAGAGGAGTGTGATCTCTCCATTAAATCCCAAAGCCAAAAACACTCGCTCAGGGTTTGTTTAACCAGCTTACGCTCCAGTTTCATCTGAAAGGAGAGCAGCTCCAAGAAAAGATGTCCTGAAGCCAAAACACTCAGACTTTGGGTTAAAATTAACTGCAATGGGAGATGATTTGGATTTGAAGAAACAAATCAAATGCTTAAATTAGCTTCATATTTCTGAACGCTGCCAAACGTGTGCTGTAGAAATAGAGTTGAACAGAAATAGAGTTGAACAGAAATACAGTCTCCTGGGTTAAACAGGAAATAAACTTTAATTCACTTTTCTGTCCCAAATATCTGATGAAATAAAACAGAATTTTCTGTAAATTAGAATAAAACTAGACTTTTCCTTTGTCCTGCAGTTTGTAGTGTACATCTTGTGACGCTAACACGACACCACCTAGCTACACCTAGCATACTAGCATACCTGCTAATCACCGTAATGAATTTGTCTTGAGATTTACTTCAGTGTAATGTCAGTTGTGTTAATTATATTCAGTGTAATAAATGTTCTGATTTAAATCCTAAACACTAATGTTTATGTACCTCCACGTCCTGATGATGAAGACTGGACGATTTCTGACCTCTGCTCTGAGATTTAAGATGAAATGAATAACAACATCGACTAAAATCTAAACTGAAGATATAAACAAATATAAATGTTCCTTTTTTCTTTATTCACCTTCTTCTTTTACTTTTGTTGTTTTTTTGTTTTTTTTACAATAATTTATTCTAGTTCTAATTTTATCGTCTTATTTAAGAGACGAGATTAAGAGAGAGAGTTTTATTTCAGATTTATTTCCTAACTGAACAGCAGGTTATGACACGTTATTAACCAGTTGTTACCTAGTAGTTGATTGTTTATTACATTGTAATAAGCACTACAGAGACTAAAGTGTTACACACTGCTCTTTTACAGGCTCTTTCTCATCTGTTTTTTTTTTCAAATTACAGAATGTTCTATATGTGAAGTTAATTAAGAGATTTTTAATAATAAACTCAAAGCTCTTGAAAAATCCACTTTTCCTAAAGAAGGGTCCTGTTTCCTTTCTAGTGAATAAATACGAGCTATTTTGTCGCTCTCCCTCACGCAGTGGTGTTAATCGCAGAGCTCGGGGTAAATATAACCATCGCACGAGAGGATTTTAGACCTAAATGGCAGAGATTCAGGAAGCTGAGCAGGAAGTGGAGGCCGGACGCAGATCAATGAGAACTGGGAGGGAACCCAAGCCGATTTGGCGAGCGGAATGCGAGCTCGCGGGATAAAGGTGTGCCAAACGGGCGCTAACACGGCCGACACCACGCTGCTGCGGCCAAATGTTTTTCTGTTCGCTCCGTATGGAGGCTGAGGCCCGATAAAACCACACACAGAACCGAGGGAGGGACACGAACACTGACATACTGCAGTCCAGGTCATTATTCTAAACATTTACACATGTGACAGGAAGTGTAGCTTCTGATCCAATAATTCATAAACATCATCATACATCACTCAATATATGTGTGTGTGTGTGTGTGTGTGTTTTTTACTTTTTACACACAGCAGCAATTTAACACCTCTTACAGTCTTTACTTATTAAACAGTGTCATACTTTTTAACTGTTTAGAGTTACATTTCATGTTCGTGTAACAAGTTATTTTCTGTTATAACAGCAGCTATAAACACTCATCCCCTCAGCAGCTGTGGAGAAGCTGTGGAGAACTTCAAGTTCCAGTTTCACCACACACTGATACACACACACACACACACACTGATACACACACACACACACACACAGCACTGACACTGGAGACTCCTTACACACACACACACACACACACACACACACTGATACACAGTACTGACACTGGAGACTCCTTACACACACACACACACACACACACACACTGATACACAGTACTGACACTGGAGACTCCTTACACACACACACACACACACACACTGATACACAGCACTGACACTGGAGACTCCTTACACACACACACACACACACACACACACACTGATACACAGCACTGACACTGGAGACTCCTTACACACACACACACACACACACACACACACTGATACACAGCACTGACACTGGAGACTCCTTACACACACACACACACACACACACACACACACTGATACACAGCACTGACACTGGAGACTCCTTACACACACACACACACACACACACACACTGATACACAGCACTGACACTGGAGACTCCTTACACACACACACACACACACACACACACACTGATACACAGCACTGACCCTGGAGACTCCTTACACACACACACACACACACACTGATACACAGCACTGACACTGGAGACTCCTTACACACACACACACACACACACACTGATACACAGCACTGACACTGGAGACTCCTTCCACACACACACACACACACACACACTGATACACAGCACTGACACTGGAGACTCCTTACACACACACACACACACACACTGATACACAGCACTGACACTGGAGACTCCTTACACACACACACACACACACACACTGATACACAGCACTGACACTGGAGACTCCTTACACACACACACACACACACACACTGATACACAGCACTGACACTGGAGACTCCTTACACACACACACACACACACACACACACTGATACACAGCACTGACACTGGAGACTCCTTACACACACACACACACACACACACACACTGCTGAGTTCTGGACCCTGTGTTATTGTTAATCAGTATCAGTAGTACATTATTATCTTGACTGCTCTGTGTTAGTTTTCTGTGGAACGTGTTTTTTCCTTCCTGTTGTGTTCAGTGTTTTTAGCAGAGTGTCGGCGCTCATCTGTTGTTTTCAGGTTCTTGATTTAATTTTGGAGATGTTTGGTGTCTGTTATGTTCCAGCATGTCAGAGACAATCCACACCTACAGGAGCTGCGTCTCATAAAGCGTCTCTCTTCATAAAGCGCCACGCTTTATTCCTCCTGTGACGACTTCATTTCCTGTCACATTCGCTTCGGTGTGTTTTTGTGTTTACGGATCTTTCACTCTACAGCTGAATTCTCATTCATCCTGTTTTTATATTTTAAATCAATTCATCTACAAGCTTTAACACAAAATTATATATAAATCATCTCCAGCACACATACACACACACACACACACACTGATACACAGCACTGACACTGGAGACCCCTTTCACACATCACACACATACACACACACACACAGGTGAGTTCATCATACATCGGGGGGGGGGGGTTGGTAGGTGGATGCCAATACTTTTGCAGAGCCAAAGATAGACTCTAGTTAGTGACCGGACACACAGCATGTTCAAAGGCAAAACAATGACACAAATCTCTGAAGCCTCATGTTTAAGCAGTTTAAGACGTATTTACAAAAAAAAACAGAAACATTTTGTTGGTCAGTAACAAATCTCCTGGCCTAGGCAAAGTGCCCTGACCCCAGGGGGCAGAATCGTGCAGCTTGCTGCTTTAATTAATGCTAACTTTATACAGCTGACAATAACTTTATATATTAATAAAAATTCTGATACTGTACATTTTAACTACAATAATATGAGGTGTGTTATGGTTGTTGTGTGGAATAATGATGGACAGCGCAGGGTTTCCTGTTACAGACAAATCATCAACTTCTCAGTGGTTTGTGTTCCATCACGCTGGTGTTCAACCTCCTTCAGACTAAACTGAAGATGATGTGAACTCATCACGCTCGCTCACTCCTTCTCTCACACGATTCTAATAAAATTACACTCAGAGATTTCATTCAGTTTGGATAAACTTGAACGAACAGTAAACTGAGGTTGGATTATTTTGATAAAATAAACGACAAAAAGAAAGAAGACGCAGCTCTGATGCACACTTCTCACTTTTCACACTTCTTCTTTTTTTTTTTTTATTCATTTGACCTAATTGTCTCAGTAGCATCACTCAGTACTGATTATAAACCACATTCCTCTGTTAGAACCCATCAGCGTGGAAAACTTTCCGTTCTCGTCCTCACCAAAAGCCAGCAGGTTTTTCTTCTCCTGGTCTGGAGGAGGCGAGTAATGAAGTGTGAATTCTGGATAAGAAACTTCCTTTTTCTGGTTTTTTATCTGCACCATGAAGCCGAGCACACGGCCGGCGCTGGCACGCCCTCGCTGCCAAACTCTAATCGATGCCAAAATCCACGTCCAAAAGCGAGTGCGGTGCCAGGGACGCCACGGAGAACGGGCAAAGCATGAAGAGAAACAGCGTGAGGGCCTCGTGACTGACGCAGCTTTCAGAGACACAAAAATAAACACCACAAAAATACAAACACACAAGAAACAGATGTTATTACAAAGCCCATTTATTTACACTTACACAGGAAATAAAACACTTCCACTTCCTGTCCAATCTGAATCTTTATTGGAAATTCCAGCAGTTAGAGTCGTCTGATCCATAATCAAAACCAAACAGGCGGAAAATCCCGGAAATCTGTTCATCACAAATACACATGCTGAGACAGAGAGAGAGGAATAAAAATAAATAGACTGTTTTTATCCCAACCTCATTAACATCACGCTAATATGCTAACACACTCACACTCGCATTATTATTATTATTATTATTATTATTATTATTATTATTATTATTATTATTATTATTATTATTATGTACACAATGTGTTAATATTATTTAAATTATTATTATTTATTTAATTAATTATTTAATTTATTTTACATTTCAATAATTTTTTTAAATCATTGTAAATTTATGTCATGAACCCATAAGCTTGTAGTGGAACAAAAATTAATATAATATACAAAATTATTTACAAAAAAATAAATAAAAGCTGTTATTTGCCTAAATATTCACCTTCTGCTGGTGTGAAACTCGTAAATCGGTTCTGTTTAGCACCAGAAGTCATCATGAAGACTAAACAAGTCCAACAAGTCCAAGGAAAGTTCTGGAATAGTATTAATAAGGATTTGGTTATTAAAAATAAAACATTAAATCCATTATTAAACACGAGAGTGACTCGTCCAGAGCAGAACATCTACCAAAGTCAGGGAGAAGGTAAAGAGGGGATTTCTGACTTTATGGATGAAGAGGAAAAAGCTTTAGGAGTTTCCCCGGAGTCATGGTGAAGAGTCAGCACTCATCTGGGGAAAGTTCCTCAGGTCTGATGAGAACAAAATAAATTTTTTGTCCTCTGTACAGAGCGCTACGTTTGAGGAAAAATCCCAGATGGAGAACTCATGGTCCTGGTGGCGTGTGTGTGCGTGTGTGTGTGTGTGTGTGTGTGTGATGCTTTACATCAGCAGGAAACTGGACCAGGGCCAAGGGGGAGATGGATCCAGTCAGATACAGCATCAAAGAAGAAAAAAAACTCTTTTAGTCTGTGATGGGATATAGAAAATAAATATCTTATAAATTGTTCCAAAACAAGAAATTATTTTAAAATTAATATTCAAGTAATTTAAAAAAAGGATAAAACAAAGGAAAACAGAAAAAAAATATTTTTAATACAAATTAAATAACCAAGTAAATAGTCATAAAATATGAAGCAATGCAAAAAATATAAAAACAAATGAACTAGTGTATCTGACAGACATTTTGGACAATTTCATGCTCTTTGTGGGAACAGTTTGGGGTTGCATTTGTGAGGTCAGGCACTGATGTTGGACGAGAAGGCATGAAATTGTCCAAAATGTCTTGGTATGAAGCTGAAGCATTAAGAGTTCCTTTCACTGAAACTAAGGGGCGGAGCCTAACCCCTGAAAAACAACACCTGAACTCAATGATCTGGAGGGGTGTCCCAATACTTTTGGCAATATAGTGTATGAAGTGATTTGTACTGTATGAGTGCTCTCTACATAACTTGCACTTTCTCACCAGTTTCAAGTAGATAGATAGATAGATAGATAGATAGATAGATAGATAGATAGATAGATAGATAGATAGACAGATAGATAGATAGATAGATAGATAGATAGATAGATAGAATTTATTCATCCCAATGGGAAATTTACGCCTTCCAGCAGTAATAAGATATGCAATAAATACTAACAGTTTGAAGGTGATGAGATCAGAACATTTATCCATCATCTGAATTTTTCTGAATGTTTTTCTGTGAGTTTATTATATGTTGTGTTTAAACAGCGGTCACTGTAGCTGAAGTAACAGCTGAGAAACATGGAGACAGGAGGAATGATGACCGCGAGTGTGTCTCAGAGCGGTGATAGCGAGTGCTAAGTTAAACAGGAACACTGCTCTAAATGTACATAATGCTGGAGTTTAACTCTGAAAGCTCTCGGATCGGCTCGTGCCTTTAATCGGGTTTTTATCGAACCGGAGAGTTGATATACAGTTTCTGTATTAAACATAACAGACACCAATCTGCTAATGGATGATGATGACTTCCTCTCCTGCCCCGGCTCCTGGGCAGCAATGACAGATGAACCACTGCGGAAATCCAAGTGGCTTCCAGCGGCAGCCTGCTGTTTCCTCCAGGATTATAAGCGTCAGATCGAGAGTTTTCCAGTGAATAATTTATCATTTTTAAACCTGCTGAGCGTAATTGGTGTGTACTCAATAAAACATGAACACAATAAAATATTTTTAAAAAATCCAATAAGGAATTAGCAAAGATTTGTTTGTTAGCTTGCTTTGTGAATGTCTCAACAGAGCTAAAGTAAAGTCTAGCTAATAAATCAGATGTCCGATCTCCACACAGATTTCTGAGTAAAGTGTGTTTATCTGGTTAGCTTTTAAAGCCAGGTGTAAGTACATAGCTACTATGGGACAGGCCACGCCCACAAAGCAACAACATTAGCATTACACGAAAACACAACGACCAAAACACACACAAACACACTTACACACACTTACACACACACGTACACACACACTTACACACACACACTAACACACGTCTGATCCATGTGGCAAAGATGAAACTGGAGAAACGTTGAAGGTCGGGGGCTGCACGCTAAAGGGGAAGTTCTGTCATGGTTCTGCTGAAATCAGCAGTTGTCTCCATTACCCATCAGCCCCTGCCTGTCACATGACCTTGTCAGGCGTCTCCCTGAGCACACACCTGCTCTGTGGTTCCTCCAATCAGCAGCACTAATGGACTAACTGGGTTCTGTCACTTTCACTGCTGAGCTTCAGTCACCGTGTTCCACAGCCTCGCTTTTCAGATCTGTCTTTATGTTTATGTTTATGTTTATGTTTATGTTTATGTTTATGAGTCTTGTTTCATTGTTTCTCTTTGTGTTACATTTATTCAGTAAAATCTGCATGTGCGACGCCACATTTGTCTTCAAAATTCTTCAGCAGTCGTAGCAGTGAGAGCAAAAACAACGAGCGCTCTAATTCTCTTATTTAACTGCTAACATTAGCCTGATATTAATAACTAATTTTACTAGCTAATGTAGCTACTAGTTAACACTAGACACCGAACTGGAGTCATTTTAGGAAACAACACCTGAAATCTGTGTTAAGTCTTAAAAAGAAAACAAAAGAAATCTAAGAAAAAAAAATACTACTACTACTACTACTACTACTAATAATAATAATAATAATAATAATAATAATAAAACCGACAGTTTATTGTTATTTAATTACATGTATTAAATGCTATAATTATGATGATGATGATTATTATTATTATTATTATTATAGTTGAAGTTGTTGTTAAATGTGTGTGTGTGTGTGTGTGTGTGTGTGTGTGTGTGTGTGTGTTGTCTCTCTCGGTGTTTCTTGCCCCTTTAAACGCCGCTCTCTTCCTCCGGCTGCCTTGAATCCAGTGCGCATGCGCAACACAGCCCTCTCACCGCACCGGGCAGAAGAAGTTGCATCTCTTCAGTCTTCACACAAAGCTGGAAAATTTAAAAAAAGAAGAAAAAATCGTAGTTTTTATATTTTAAGAAAAGCATGTCGATTTTTCGGAGGAGGAGAAAATGGAGCTGGATTCGGATTTGGGTTTTATTCGTGATGGTGGCTGCGGTCTGGGCTCAAAGGTAAGACACCTTTACACACACACACACACACACACACACAACTTAGAAACACTCCGCTGTTATTCTTGATTGGAAACGTTAATGAGAGTGTTTTTGCTCCCCGCTAAAGTGTGAATGATCCCAGCAATATGTCTCTGGTGAAGGAAACAGTGGACAGACTGCTGAAAGGATACGACATCAGACTCAGACCCGATTTCGGAGGTAAAATATGTTTGTGTGTTTGTGTTTTTATTTATTTATTTAAAGGGTTATAATGAGTGCGTGTGTTAATAAGCGGTTATGAAGCCCGGTGGAGAGTGTGTGTGTGTGTGTGTGCATGTGCGGACAGCAGAGCAGAGCAGCGCGCGCGCACCTGTAGTGTGTCTTTAAATAACTCAACACTGACCTGACTCTGGTATCTCTGATATCCAACTCGGATCGATGATCGGTGATCATCTGGTATCACGGTTCATGAGAGCGGTTCAGACCCTCCTGGGGTGCGTTCAAGTGCTGCTGCTGATTGTGTAGCTGATGATTTGTGAGCAGCACGAGACCGACGGTGCGCGTGCACTGGCGTGGAAGTCAGATGCATGTGAATGTGTGATCGGTCAGGGTTTCTTTCTAGATCTATTATTATTATTATTATTATTATTATTATTATTATTATTATTATTATTGTTGTTGTTGTTGTTGTTGTTGTAATCATTATTCTTATTCTAATTCCAGGTCCTCCAGTGAGAGTGGGAATGAACATTGATATCGCCAGCATAGACATGGTATCAGAAGTCAACATGGTAAGTAGTGTGTGGTGTTAAATCCTTCACTGACACCAAAGGGGGTTTGTGATTTGGGACAAAGCCCAAGTCTCCTTCACACATGCCGGTTGAGGTCCAGTGTCGTGGCCCTTAAACACGTGTGGACTGATGGAGTCTGCTGATGATTTGGGATGAAACTCTACTTGGACACAGCGTGTTTATCATGAACATTTTAAACACAGAGATCATGAAAGCAGTCTTCTACTGAGCTCCACTAAACTAATCTCACTAAACTAATCTCACTAAACTAATCTCACTAAACTAACCTCACTAAACTAACCTCACTAAACTAATCTCACTAAACTAACCTCACTAAACTAATCTCACTAAACTAACCTCACTAAACTAACCTCACTAAACTAACCTCACTAAACTAATCTCACTAAACTAACCTCACTAAACTAATCTCACTAAACTAACCTCACTAAACTAACCTCACTAAACTAATCTCACTAAACTAACCTCACTAAACTAATCTCACTAAACTAATCTCACTAAACTAACCTCACTAAACTAATCTCACTAAACTAATCTCACTAAACTAACCTCACTAAACTAACCTCACTAAACTAATCTCACTAAACTAACCTCACTAAACTAACCTCACTAAACTAATCTCACTAAACTAATCTCACTAAACTAACCTCACTAAACTAATCTCACTAAACTAACCTCACTAAACTAACCTCACTAAACTAATCTCACTAAACTAATCTCACTAAACTAACCTCACTAAACTAATCTCACTAAACTAACCTCACTAAACTAACCTCACTAAACTAACCTCACTAAACTAATCTCACTAAACTAATCTCACTAAACTAATCTCACTAAACTAACCTCACTAAACTAATCTCACTAAACTAACCTCACTAAACTAACCTCACTAAACTAATCTCACTAAACTAATCTCACTAAACTAACCTCACTAAACTAATCTCACTAAACTAACCTCACTAAACTAACCTCACTAAACTAATCTCACTAAACTAATCTCACTAAACTAACCTCACTAAACTAATCTCACTAAACTAACCTCACTAAACTAACCTCACTAAACTAACCTCACTAAACTAATCTCACTAAACTAATCTCACTAAACTAACCTCACTAAACTAACCTCACTAAACTAACCTCACTAAACTAATCTCACTAAACTAACCCCTTCATCCAAAACACCTACATCCAAAAATCCATATCATCAAACATACGCTTATTGTGTCAGATTATTATTAACGCTTTCTAATAGCTAACACTCCATTCTCGAGTTCTGCTTAGAACCTTTAACAGCTGGACAGATGAGGAACCTTTAATGGCTTTCTGTTCTGTGGAACTTTATTTATCATTCACATACCAGCAATAACTCCACTTACAAACTCTGAGGAGGTGTGGCCTATGTATCTGTCATTCCCAGTGAAGGAGGTGTGGCTTATGGATATGTTACTCTCAGTGAAGGAGGTGTGGCCTATGTATATGTCACTCTCAGTGAAGGAGGTGTGGCCTATGTATCTGTCAGTCTCAGTGAAGGAGGTGTGGCCTATGTATCTGTCAGTCTCAGTGAAGGAGGTGTGGCCTATGTATCTGTCAGTCTCAGTGAAGGAGGTGTGGCCTATGTATCTGTCAGTCTCAGTGAAGGAGGTGTGGCCTGTGTATCTGTCAGTCTTAGTGAAGGAGGTGTGGCCTATGTATATGTCAGTCTCAGTGAAGGAGGCGTGGCCTGTGTATCTGTCACTCTCAGTGAAGGAGGTGTGGCTTATGTATCTGTCACTCTCAGTGAAGGAGGTGTGGCATATTTATGTGTCATTCAGTGAAGGAGGCATGGTCTGTGCATATGTCACTCTCAGTGAAAGAGGTGTTGCCTAGGTATATGTCAGTCTCAGTGAAGGAGGTGTGGTCTAGGTATCTGTTAGTCTCAGTGAAGGAGGTGGGGCCTATGTATATGTCAGTCTCAGTGAAGGAGGTGTGGCTTATGTTTCTGTCACTCTCAGTAAAGGAGGTGTCGTCTATGTATCTGTCAGTCTCAGTGGAGGTGTGGCTTATATATCTGTCAGTCTTAGTGAAGGAGGTATGGCCTATGTATCTGTCAGTCTCAGTAAAGGGGGTGTGGTCTATGTATCTGTCAGTCTCAGTGGAGGTGTGGCCTATGTATCTGTCAGTCTCAGTGAAGGAGGTGTGGCCTATGTATCTGTCAGTCTCAGTGAAGGAGGTGTGGCCTATGTATCTGTCAGTCTCAGTGAAGGAGGTGTGGCCTATGTATCTGTCAGTCTCAGTGGAGGTGTGGCCTATGTATCTGTCAGTCTCAGTGAAGGAGGTGTGGCCTATGTATCTGTCAGTCTCAGTGAAGGAGGTGTGGCCTATGTATCTGTCAGTCTCAGTGAAGGAGGTGTGGCCTATGTATCTGTCAGTCTCAGTGGAGGTGTGGCCTATGTATCTGTCAGTCTCAGTGAAGGAGGTGTGGATTAACAGGATTAACACCTACAGTGTTGAATAAAACTTTGCTGTGTTCAGTTAACATTTGTGTCGAATTAAACACTGGTCTATAGTTTTCTTTAACTGGTCTATAGTTGTGTTTGATTGACACCTGTAGTGTTGAACTGACCTTTAATGTGTTCAGGTGGTGTGTTAATGACACTTGCAGTCATGTGTCATTAACGTGAGTGTGAGGGATTAACATCTGCGGTGTTCTATAGAGTCCTATAGAGTTAACCTGTAGAGTTAACATAAACACTACACACCTTTAATGTGGAGAAACACTGCAGGCTTGAATTAACACCTACCACATTCCACCAAACACCTCTCACTGAAGTATCACCGCTAGGGTTCAATTAACATGTAGTGTGGTTAATAGTATCAGTGCAGAACTTGGGTGTTAATTCAGTACAGTAGGAGTTAATTCTACACAGTAGGTGTTAATTCAGTACAGAAGATGTTAATTCTACACAGGATTTGTTAATTCAGTACAGCAGATGTTAATTCTACACAGGATTTGTTAATTCAGTACAGGAGATGTTAATTCAGTACAGCAGATGTTAATTCTACACAGGATTTGTTAATTCAGTACAGGAGATGTTAATTCAGTACAGCAGATGTTAATTCTACACAGTGGATGTTAATTCTACACAGTAGGTGTTGATTCGCTACAGATGTTAATTCTACACAGGAGATGTTAATTCTACACAGGAGATGTTAATTCAGTACAGGAGATGTTAATTCTACACAGTAGGCGCAGAGCTGAGTATTTCAGTGCTCAAAATAAACCTGGCTTTATCAGATTTTATAAATAGTGAATAAGACCTGAAGGAGGCTGCATCCTGATTCACCTTCCTCACCCTCTTCACCCTCCTCACCCTCCTCACCTTCCTCACCCTCCTCACCCTCCTCACCCTCTTCACCTTCCTCACCCTCCTCACCTTCCTCACCCTCTTCACCTTCTTCACCCTCTTCACCTTCCTCACCCTCCTCACCTTCCTCACCCTCTTCACCTTCCTCACTCTCCTCACCTTCCTCACCCTCTTCACCCTCTTCACCTTCCTCACCCTCCTCACCTTCCTCACCCTCCTCACCTTCCTCACTCTCCTCACCTTCTTCACCCTCTTCACCTTCTTCACCCTCTTCACCCTCTTCACCTTCCTCACCCTCCTCACCTTCCTCACCCTCCTCACCTTCCTCACTCTCCTCACCTTCTTCACCCTCTTCACCTTCCTCACCCTCCTCACCTTCCTCACCCTCTTCACCCTCCTCACCCTCCTCACCTTCCTCACCCTCCTCATGTCTCAGGTGGACCTGCTCTCTGTGCTGTGGTGTTTCAGTCTTCAGGAACGTGAGCACTGCTTGTTTTGGCTCAGAGCGCTCTCCGGAGCGTAAATGCACTAAAATCTGCAGAGATAATGAGACGAGGCCGATGAGGAACGTCAGCTGCTGTCAGAGTCTTTATGAGGATTTGATGATGGAGGGAGAGACGAGAGAGTGGGAGAGGGTTTCACATTTTTCTGTATGCAAGAGCACCCCCTAGTGGTGATGTGTGGGTCTGTGTGTTTTAGAGCTCTGTGTGTGTGTGTGTGTGTGTGTGTGTGTGTGTGTGTGAGCTCTATATTAGTGTGTTAACTGAAAACAAAAGGATTTGATAAAAACTTCATGGTCTATCTACGTTAATATATTCTTATATATTCTCACAATCATACTTATTTGTGTGTGTGTGTGTATGTGTAAGAGAGGGAAAGTGAGTGTGTGTGTGTGTGTAAGAGAGGGAAAGTGAGTGTGTGTGTGTGTGTAAGAGAGGGAAAGTGAGTGTGTGTGTGTGTGTGTAAGAGAGGGAAAGTGAGTGTGTGTGTGTTAGAGAGGGAAAGTGAGTGTGTGTGTGTGTGTGTAAGAGAGGGAAAGTGAGTGTGTGTGTGTGTGTGTGTAAGAGAGGGAAAGTGAGTGTGTGTGTGTGTGTGTGTGAGAGAGGGAAAGTGAGTGTGTGTGTGTGTGTGTGTAAGAGAGGGAAAGTGAGTGTGTGTGTGTGTGTGTGTGTGTAAGAGAGGGAAAGTGAGTGTGTGTGTGTGTGTGTGTGAGAGAGGGAAAGTGAGTGTGTGTGTGTGTGTGTGTGTGAGAGAGGGAAAGTGAGTGTGTGTGTGTGTGTGTGTAAGAGAGGGAAAGTGAGTGTGTGTGTGTGTCTGTGTGTGTAAGAGAGGGAAAGTGAGTGTGTGTGTGTGTGTGTGTGAGAGAGGGAAAGTGAGTGTGTGTGTGTGTGTGTGTGAGAGAGGGAAAGTGAGTGTGTGTGTGTGTGTGTGTGTAAGAGAGGGAAAGTGAGTGTGTGTGTGTGTGTTAGAGAGGGAAAGTGAGTGTGTGTGTGTGTGTTAGAGAGGGAAAGTGAGTGTGTGTGTGTGTGTGTGTAAGAGAGGGAAAGTGAGTGTGTGTGTGTGTGTGTGTGTAAGAGAGGGAAAGTGAGTGTGTGTGTGTGTGTGTGAGAGAGGGAAAGTGAGTGTGTGTGTGTGTGTGTGTGTAAGAGAGGGAAAGTGAGTGTGTGTGTGTGTGTGAGAGAGGGAAAGTGAGTGTGTGTGTGTGTGAGAGAGAGAGAGAGAGAGTTAAATGATGTCATTACAAGGCCAGTGTCCATGCCTCACTGCTCTGAAGGCTCGGTGTTTGTACTCGCTCATCTAGATTAAACATTTCTTTTACGAATGTTACACAGCCTCCCTGCGGCTAACACACACTCGGCCCTGACACTGTGAGCGAGGGATCAGTGACCACAGCGAGATTAACGAGGGGAAATAAAGAGACGCAGAGCTGGACAGGACCGAGGAGCAGAATACAGATAAATAATAAACAATCACATCCCAGAGCGGAGGAAGGAAAAACATAGCAAAAGATTTAAGAATCTGGTTATAATAATAATAATAATAAAAATAACTAGATGTTGTTTAAAAGAATATTGTAATAATTAGAAGGGGAATTAATCTACATATTTAGCTGAATTTGCTATAAAAGTGATATGTTCTCAATTACAAAAATAAAATAATTAATAAAATAATTATGACAGACTCAGGTATTAGGTGTGATTGTTAATTTGACTTTAGACATATCTATTTTATTTATTTATTTTTCTATTTTCTTTTTTAGATAGAAATGAAAAGACACATGCTAAACTGGTAGCTATAAACCTGTTAGCAGCATTAGCTTAGCAGCATGATGAGAAGTGAAGATGTTTCTAAATGTTTTTGGTTCTTTGACCTGCTGAAATCTCTGCTGCAGTGAATTTTTATTATTTCTGTTGAAGTTGTATTAAAGGTTAGCGGTGGATTGTTTGAATGGAGAGCCGGACTGTAGAGTAGGAAGTTTCCAGCAGGTATGATGTGATCACAGCAGGCTTTATGAAAGGTTAAACATGATTACAGGCAGTGGAGCTGAGGCTAAAGCTTCCTGACATTGTGTTTTCTGGGAAGGTCGTGTTCTTCTCACTGCTTCAGGCTGGACATGATTCATGATGGAGATGCTGAAACACAAATAAAAGAGCAAAAGTGAAACTAGGGGCTGAAGAGATCCGGCACTGTGGCGCTGCTTTATTCTCTGTTGATTCTCTGTTTCAACAAACTGACTTGTTGGTCTTTTTATTTAATGGTAATAATAATAATAATAATAATAATAATAATAATAATAATAATAATAATAATAAATTAATAAATTAATAAATTAATAAATAAATAAATAAATAAATAAATAAATAAATAAATAAATAAACAAATTAATTAATTAATTAATTAATAATAATGTTTTTAGGATTTCACCAGGTTGATCAAATCAGATCTAAAATGTCTAGTGCCTTAAGGTCAGGAAAAAAACAGAAGCTGTCCTGATGGAGTGGTCAGATCCAGTCCAGTCTTCAGCTGAAGATGTTGGTGTCTTGTCACCGCTGTTTGATGACCAGGACTCAGTTGCATGTTTGACTCGTGTGTGAACTGAAGTGCTGAAGTGTTTTTCTGTTTGCTTTCTAAAAAAAAAGAAGAAGAAGAAGAAGAAGAAGTGCACCACCCCTGAGGAAGCTGGTCAGATTTTTCACTAAATAAAAAAGTGAAGCTGTCAATAAGGGTGAAGATAAAGGTGAGAGTGTGAGCTACGTTGATCTGAACTGGCTCACAGAATACAAAATCTCTAAGCGGAATCTTATTTATTGATGTTCTGGGGGTTGAGACATCATAAAGAAAAGCTTCTCAGAGACCAAAAGAGGGCAGGAGAACCTGAGAAGACCAAGGCATGAGCTGGAGATTGCTTGCTGTGATGCAGGTCAGAAACATCTAGAAATATAATGTGCTTGAGATGTGAACCATGTCTGGAGAGATAATGATGAGGTGAAAATGTATACTTGAGTCCATGTGTTCCTCAGAAATTTGTTATAAAGAGTCAGTTCCAGAGTCCCAAACTTTGGAGTCAGTTCCAGACTCAAGTGGAGAGTCCTGAGTTGTAAAGACCATGAAGAGCCAGAGAGTGAGACTGTAAACCTCCAGGCAGGTCAGGTCCAAGCTACAGAGATCAAATTCAGTCTAAAGTTCAGAGACTGACTCAAGTCCAGAGTCTCAAAGTGTAGAGACAGAGTCAGATTCAACATTCCACTGTCCAGAGTTCTAAACAGAGTCCTAGACTGTAGAGCCTCAAGTCCAGAGTCTCCAACTGGATCTGGGAATCTGAGCACCATGAGGCAGCACCCCAAGTCCTAAGCTGCAGAGTCCAGTTTGAGTCCAGTGTCCCAGACCAGAGAGACAGAGTTAAGTACAGAATCTCAAAGTATAGATCTGGAGTCGAGTCGAGAGTCAGAGCCTGTAGAGATGGAGTAGATCTACCACTGAGGGTCAGGGCTGTAATTACAATGAAACTCTACCCAACAGTGGAGTTTTACTGACCTGTCTACTGGACAGTGCAGAGGACGCTGAGTCAGCTGTGATACAGGATTATACTGTATGTAAATCTGTATATATATATATATTACAGAAAATGAAGAACTCTCAAATCACACATTGGATCTCCGTGAAGAAAATATTGTAGATGAAAATCTTTACTTAGACACAGCATCTCATAATGTAGGTCAGTAATGTGTTTGACCCTCACATGCTTGTATGCTCTCCACACAACATCTGGGCCTGCTCCTGATCAGATGGACAGTGGTGTCTCAGTGAGCTCCTGGACACTCTGTGGGGTTTTGTCTTGTTGTTGTCTCTCCACCTCACCTGTTTCTCTTTCATTTTCATCAAAGCAGGTGAGACTCATCACGCTTCCTAACTGGACACACTGATGTCCCTAACCTTTAACTGACTGACTGTCATAGTCTGATGAATAAGTGTTTCCTTCATCACCTGAGTGACCTGCTCACGTGTCCTGCTCGATATGGAATTGAGTCTGTTAGCATGTTGTCGTTTGCTGGGAGCTGAATTAAGTGCTCTCTCTCTCTCTCTCTCTCTCATGTGATCGACCCAGCCGCTGCTTCAATATGCTCAAAACACAACTGAGAAACCTCCATATGGCTTTAATTAGATATGAATAAGGCAGTTTGCATGATGGCTCACTGAGCAGCTGCTGTCTGAAAGAGTGTGGAAGACAAGATGTGGCCATGCTGATTGGATCTGTCTCTCTCTGTCTCTCTCTCTCTCTCTCTCTCTCTCTTTCACTTCAGGCTAATGTGGAAATATATTAGTCAATTACATTTAATCTGCTTCTTATCAGCGTCACAATCTCTTTTCTATCTCTTCAGTATGACTTGGTATGTTTCTATTTTTAAGCTAAGATCTCATCACTCAGAATTTTGATAACTACGTCTTTCTTTCACATTATTTCTCACGATTCTTGAAGTCAAAGTCAAAAAATGAATCATGAAACTGTAAAGCAGGTTATTAGTTTAACATTTAAAGTCAGTTGGTCAGTCATTAACACTGTTGTTCCCTCAAAGGCTTTTGATTCAGAGTCGTGGTTGAAAATCACAAGCTTTTGAAGCAGGAGTCAGTTTGGCAATCGCAAGCTTTGGTACATGAGTCGAGGTGCGAGTCAGATGCGTTGAAGTCTGAGTCAAGCTGCAATTCACAAGCTTTGAAGACGAAGTTGAGTTACACATCATGAGCTTTCAAGGTGGAGTTGAAGTAAGAATTGTCAACTTTTACGTTGGAGTCAAATTGTGAATCGTTAGATTTGATGAATGAATCAATTTTTTTAATGACTCAGTATTAACATACTGAGTCAAATTGTGAATCATAAACTTTAAGTCTGAGTCAACTTTTAAGTCATATTAGTTGAGAAGAATGTATAGGAATGTGAGTGTGTATGTTTACACACGTTTCACATCAGTTAAATACATCCTTCTTAACCTACAGACATTTTTATCCCTTCATTAATTTATCCTTTTTACCTAATCTGCAAACATTACCCTGTTATTAACTTTCAGTATTTGGGGTCAGTGGACTATTTTTATGCCTCATTATCATTTTCACTGCAGCTTTTAAATCCAGAACTCAATCTGATTCACGTCTCTGGACGTTTGTGATGTTCACTTTAATGCTCCAGGCTGGAGGGAGAACCGGTGGATTAATGACTGTCAGCATGTCGCTGTAACCTTTTCATAACACTACCACACTGTGTATCTGTGTGTGTGTGTATCTGGGTCTTCGTAAAAGGCTGTACATGATTCATCATCATGAGTCAAGGCCGTGGGTTTTAAACCGTCCCTGATTATGTGAGTACGACGCAGCAGTCGCATTATTATTATACATTATTATATAATCCAACAAATGCTGCACAACTACACAACATGCGACATTCCGGAATTGAACAAGGTTTTTTTTTTCTTCTTTGGAGATTGAAAATGCTGAATTTAGAGATGAGCGCCGTGTAATGCTGGAAAACAAATCAGATTATCATAAGCCCTGTGAAGTTTACTCTC
>NC_080727.1:1032500-1052500 GCF_019097595.1 Hemibagrus wyckioides
TAGCACTAGCAGCTCACACACTCGGTTGTGTGTGTGTGTGTCGTGAGGACTGACACCATGTTATGGAGCAGCACTCAGTGTTCGATGCTAATCTCTCCTCCTCCTCCTCCTCTTCCTCGTGTCTCTCCTGCAGTTGTTCTCTAATGGTGATGGGAAGTGGATTAGAGCCGGAACGTGACAAACCGGAGTGAGCTAATCGCCGCTGATGCTTTCTTCCGCTCACTGTGGAGTCGCTAGATTAGATTTGGGCCGCTCCAGCTCACCAACAATCACTTTAACAGCCAGGTTTATTGCTATATTGGAGTCTTTCACACACACACACACACACACACACACACAGATTGCAGATATGAAAGGAAGTAGGGGTCAAAGGTCAGGGTTATGTTAAACACCTTTAGTGGAATGTCCCTGAAGGATTTTAGTGAATAAACTCTGCGGTGTTGAGTTTCTCCTCAGAATGTCTTTAAACAGTGTGAAGAGTAACGTGAGCAGCTTCATCACACGTCTCTGAGGAGGAAGAGGAGGAGGAGGAGGAGCTCAGAGTGAAAACTTCACACTAACAACACAGTGCCACTTTTCTGTCCTCTCCTTCATTCATTTCTTTCTTTCCTTTCCCCTCTTTTCCTTTCCTTTCAGTGACTGTAAGTTCCACAAGCATGAGTGTGTGAGTGTGTGTGTGTGAGTGTGTGTGTGTGAGTGTGTGTGTGTGAGTGTGTGTGTGAGAGTGTGTGTGTGTGAGTGAGTGTGTGTGTGTGTGTGTGTGAGTGTGTGTGTGTGTGTGAGTGTGTGTGTGTGAGTGTGTGTGTGTGTGTGTGTGTGTGTGTTAAAGTCTAATTACACGAAAGCAACAAATCAACAGGCAAAAATACACTTTTAAAAAATATATGGAAGATCAAATGGAAAAAATAAAATCAATTAAAATATAATAATGGTCAAAAAAAAAAAAGTAAATGACAATCAAATAAAAGGAAATAAAATAAATTAAAATACAAAACAAAAATAATTACAAAAATTAATTCTAAAAAAATAAATAAGTAAATAAATAGATAGATAGATAGATAGATAGATAGATAGATAGATAGATAGATAGAAAGAAAGAATTTCTTTAATTTCCTCTCTTTTCCTTCCAGACACTGTGAGTTCTAGGAGGGTGTGTGTGAGTGTGTGTGTGTGTGTGTGTGAGTGTGTGTGTGAGTGTGTGTGTGTGTGTGAGTGTGTGTGTGAGTGTGTGTGTGTGTGTGTGTGTGTAGAATCCTCTCTGCATGTCGTCTGTATGTTTAAAGTCTAATGACACTGAAGCTTTATTTCTCCATTTTCCCAACTAAAGTAACTGACTAATTAAAAGTAGAGCAGAATGTACCAGAGCTCAGCCCACACACACACACACACACACACACACACACGTGGCTGGTCGGTGTGGGTTTCAGAGGTGAGAACAGTTTGTGTAAAACGTGTAAGTAAAGCGATGGATGTGGAGATTGTTGCTAGGCAACCGCTCGATCTGTGACTATTAATCACAGTGTATTTATAGTAAGATGTTATAAAACAATCAAACACAACAAACACTTCTCGTACATCATTTATACTCTTTATTTATTTATTTATTCAACTTATTATTTATTAGTTAAGCAACTGTCAATGATCTGTTGCTATGGAAACGATAAGGTATCAGAGTGAGTACATTAATATAAAGCTGCGCTACAGTCAGAGCTGCTGTTAGAGAGAATTCATCACCACCTGATTCTCACACACTCACACACACACACACACGCTCACACACACACACACGCTCACACACACACACACGCTCACACACACACGCTCACACACACACACACGCTCACACACACGCTCACACACACACACTCAGCAGCAGCAAATCAGCAGATGATTCAAATGAACAGAGTTCAGTGTTCAGGAAGTAAAACATTCGCTGAATCGATGGAGCCTCAGCCATGTGTGTGTGTGTGTGTGAGTGTGTGTGTGTGTGTGTGTGAGTGTGTGTGTGTGAGTGTGTGTGTGAGTGTGTGTGTGTGTGTGAGTGTGTGTGTGTGTGTGTGTGTGAGTGTGTGTGTGAGTGTGTGTGTGTGAGTGTGTGTGAGTGTGTGTGTGTGAGTGTGTGTGTGTGTGTGTGTGAGTGTGTGTGTGTGTGTGTGTGTGAGTGTGTGTGTGTGTGAGTGTGTGTGTGTGTGTGTGTGTGAGTGTGTGTGTGAGTGTGTGTGTGTGTGTGTGTGTGTGTGTGTGAGTATGTGTGTGAAGGTGAAAGTGACAGAGACAGTGTGTTTTCATCATTCCGCCTGTCTGAACACATTACACTCTCGTTTAAGCGAGAAACACAGCGGACACGACGTTAAAGAGCCGCCGCAGCTCACACTGACGGGGCGAGACAGAGAAAAACCGCCGCTGTGACATCATCAACTGGACCGCCGAGTGACCTCAGAGCTCAGCGCTTTCACACACACACACACACTCACACACTCACACACACACACACACTCACACACACACACTCACACACACACACTCACACACACACACACTCACACACAGAGCAGGTCTGATGCAGTTGTTTAAAAATTTTAAAGAAAAAAATTCTACTTCCTCATTATATGAGTAGTTGTTGAGTTCCTCTCTCACTTTCTGATCATGTGACTCACTGATGAACAGTTATCGTCCAAATTAGGAGGAGTGATACATAAAAAGGTTCTTCAGGGGTTCTTTAAGGGTTCTCAGCTTCTGAAGAAGGGTTCTAATTTAATCCATAACCTGTTCTGATATACAACTCTGACTGAGAACCAGCCTAGGGGAAACACTGATTATATGGCTAGACCACTGGATCAGAACATCTCCAAAACTGCAGCTCTTGTGGGGTGTTCCTGGTCTGCAGTGGTCAGTATCTATCAAAAGTGGTCCAAGGAAGGAACAGTGGTGAACTGGTGACAGGGTCAAGGGTGGCCGAGGCTCACTGATGGACGTGGGGAGAGAAGGCTGGCCCGTGTGATCCGATCCAACAGACGAGCTACTGTTGCTCAAACTGCTGAAGAAGTTAATGCTGGTTCTGATAGAAAGGGGTCAGAATACACAGTGCAGGACGGGTCAGGGCTGTTTTGGCAACAAAAGGAGGACAGACACAATATTAGGCAGGTGGTCATAATGTTATGCCTGATTTATGTATAATATCATATGTAATGAGAAGCTCAATAAAAATGCAGCAGAGATTTAATACATACTTTATACTTTAGAGTTTTATTCTAAACAAAATACAGAATCCTAGAGCAGTAACCTCAAGCCTGAACTACTGAAACAGATGAACAGATGAGCTTGAGAGCCGCGATTCTGATTTTCCCCAGAACAGGAGGAAGGAGATGAGATTATTTCCGGGAGCTGCACACTGATGAAGAACGGCTCGATGCTCACTTTACTGCTGCGTGATTAATAATCGATAAAGTGCTGAGTGAAAACAGCAGAAACACCTAACACACCAATGCGACCTGAGGCGTAATGTGGAGGAGGAAGCCGAGTGGCTGAGGAGGAGGAGGATAGAAGATAGGAGATGAATGTGACCTTAAAACACTTAGAGGCAGCTTGAAGAAGCTCCACACAGAGATTAGACATGGCGGATTATTGTCGAGATTATTCCATCAGGCCTGAGGAGAGAGACAGATACACAACGCTGATCTTCACTGAAATGTTTTGTGTGAAAAGTTTCATTAAAACTCAAAGGGAAAGTAGAAAAGCAGAAACTTCTCAGAACCATGAGGTCATGCAGGTGAGATGAAGAGCAGAGAGAAGATTCAGGACAGCCTCTTCATCTGTTACCTTCCGATTCTGTCTCAGTAGTGAATCAGTTCTGACTGTCATTCGATTCTTTTCTGATTCTTTTCTCGTCTTATTCTGCTTTGATTCTTGTCTTTTTCCATCTCCATGGTATTTGGGTCTGTGGTCAGTTCCAGCAGGTGTTGGATCAGAACCATCTCGTGTTGATTCAGAGGTGCAGAAGCCTAAAGTAAATGATGTCACAAAACATACTCTTAAACATGAACTCAGTGATTCAGCGCTGTTTTCTCGAACACATTGAGGAGTGTTTATGGAGCTTTCATGTAGTGTTCATGGTACCTTCAGGGAGCTTCAGCATTTGTGGAGATTTTGTGTCTTTGCTCTGTAGGATCTGTTAGCGATCAGGTTTGTGCTGTGAGAGAAATACCAACAGTGAGAGTGAAGAAGAAAAATCCACCACTTCACCTTGGATGTCATTGAGAGAACAGATGTGTGTGTGTGTGTGTGTGTGTGTGTAAGAGCAGAATAAAAGCAGCTGTTCTGGATTATTCCAGACTGCAGCAGATTGCTCGGTTGATATAAACGCTGAGCTAAAGGCCATTTAGAGGATAAGATCTGCTCATCTGCAGGAGCTTTTGTGTGCTGGGGAAGATGAGCTGAGCTAAGTGGCTATTCACCTGCACAAAAAATGAGGAGCGACTGAAAAGAACTCTTTTAGTGGATAAAGAAAGTGTTTTTGTTTAACAGCTGAAGCAGAAGCAGACGAGAGAATCGTGGAGGAACGTCCCTTTCTTCAGGTCACTGTTCCTTCTGTGGACGAAAACTACGACTAAAACCTGTTGGTTAAAGACGTCAGTAATTTTGCTCTCAAACTCTGATTAACTCTAGAGGGATTTTACTTAATAAATATAAATATTATTTCATTTCTCTGTGCACTCGGGGTGTGAAGGTGTTTATATAAAGGAAATGAATCCAGACTCAGTTCTCCTTCTCATCTTAATGTTAAAGTTCATGGAGGCAGAAGCACATGTTCTAATGCTCTAATGTTAGACTGAGCTCTTAGAAAATTAAGCTACCTCCAAGGGTCTGTACAGAACCTCACAACAGTAAGGATTCCAGATAGAACCTGAAAGAACCCTTGAAGAACCCCAGAGAAACAGGATTCCTGGATTCAAAGAAGCATTAAGAGATCTCTGGTTATCCTTCTTTGGAAACCATTACAGCCACTATTCATTACAGATCATTCTGTTTAAAAAAAAGTGGAAAGTTCTGGAAGTAGAAAATAAGCCCTAGGTTGCAAGCAGAACCCTTTAGGGGAACCCGAGCCCTTGAAGAACTGTTTTCTCTAAGAGTGTGTGTAGTAAGAGTGTAAGTGTTCAACACAAGCTACTAATGATTCCTCCTTGTTTTCTTCTTCACAACTAGAACCTGTGGGAAAGTTAGCATTCATCAGTATCAGGGTTCTTTACGGGTTCCTAAAGGGGTTCTTCACAGGTTCTTTGGATCACTGAAGCCTATAATATCAGCTCAGCTGTGAAGATCAGATGAGGTTCACTCGTCTGAGTATAAACTGGTAATCAGTCTTTGTTGCCCATCAAGTTCTCAATAAGTCCATAAACTAGCAGTGATCTAAACTAGCATAAGGAGCGTAGCGCTAAAATTAATGATGTGTGGCAACAAGCTAGAGCCTGAAGGCTGTTAAAATGCCAGCCACTGAGACAGGAACCTTTTAGAGATGTGGTTACTATGGCAACTGATCCAAACTAAAGCAGTTAAAAGGTACCTTAATATATATATATATATAAATATAAAACGTTTATAATCATCATTCAGACGCTGCATGGAGCTGCAGAAAATCCTGGAGGAGCTGCTGAGACAGTGAAGGATAAAGGAAGGCACATTTCTGTTGTGTTTCTGTGTTAAAGATCTGACAGATTCTACACATGATAAAACGAACCAATCAGAGAGCACCTTTCACCTGGACAGGGTTTCAGCTTGGGGTTTTATTTTCACTTCATCTTTATTCCATAGAATTCAGTTATTTATTGTTTCCTGTCTTTGTTCATATTCTCAGGGCAGTGGGCGTGTCCGGTCCATTTACCTGTGTGCTGGTTTTGTTTTGGAGTGTTGAAGCCTTTAGTGGTCAGGATTTTATTATTTATTGATGTCATACACTGTAATGGCTCATACAGTGAGTGAGTCGGACCTCAAACACAATTAATTTATTACCTCGTTATTATTTATTAACTGATTATCTGTTAATTAATGTGCTTACAGTGAAACCCAGAGTGACCGTGTGGTGTGATGAAGCTGATTATTTTCCTCTGTTTTGTGCTGAAGAGGTCAGGAAGCATCAGGTTTCAGCTCTGACACTGGAGACTCCTTCCCGGAACCTTCCACGTCCCTGGTTCAGTGAAGGCTCCGGATTGAGGATTCGTAAGGGTTTATCTCGGCTCTGAGCGTGACGTTAAAGGGTTAAAGGGCTGGGAGGCGGGTTTACAGAAGTCTCTCGCTAGTTTTCCTCCAGTTCAGCGTTTAATCTGTGAAAAGCCTCCAGACTTTCCTGTGAATAAAACTCTGATCTGCATACAATATGCTTCTCCTGACAGCATCAGCGTTTTTATTTTATTTATTTCCCGGGGAACAGAACAACACCCGGAGCTACACACAGCTCTCTGTCGATTAGGGGCCGAAACTTCTGCATCAGTGTCTCCTTCCTCGGGGAGTGTTAACATTTCTCCACCGTGACGCCTGCTTAATCTCTGATTGTGATTTATTACAGCATCATGATATTTTGGTGAGAGAATGACATTTTTAGCAGAAGCTTTTTAAAGTGTAACTGCGAGGAAAACTGGGACTCGAGGACGTCCAGAACAGGGACAAGGAAATACGAGGCTTCCAGGTTTCTCCTCTGAGGTTCTGTCACTTTGTAGGAAATTCTAAAGTGTCATCATTCACAATCCAGAAAAAAATAAATAAATATGTGATTTAAAAAACACAAACTGATAAAGCACATCACTTTTATCTGTTTATTTCAATAAAAGAAAAATAATAACATGTAGACGAATTAAAACAAACATGAATATGTAAATAATTATGAATACTAAAGCTGATCATGAATAATCCTAATTAATTAATTTGTTTATTTGTTTATTTTGTTTTTTTCTAAATATTAATTAATTAATTAATTAATCTTAGTATTATTCATTATTTTCTCTGTCTTTTTTTAGAGTTTTAAACAAAAAATCAGCTCAACCTGTCAGATTAATTGAATTTCCTCTTTATTTCATTTTCGTAACAGTGCAGGTTTTTTCCTGCATTACTCCAGCAGGTGTTTAATATTTTATGAGCCGAACTGTTCAGTCTTGTGAGCAGTTTCAGTGTAATGTGATTAATGGACTGGATTGGAGGTGAGGACGTTATGGACGTTTTAGTTTTAGATGAAATGTCATGGATTTTGACATTTTCGTGGCTCAGGCTCATATCCGTGGGTTTGTGGGTTTATTTCTCTCGTTTTCTCGGTGGAACTTCACCTCTCCTCTGTCCTGAAAGCTTCATTAATGCATCAGTGCAGGAGAAATGTGATGAATATGGAGAGCAGAGTAAATGTGGTGTAAAGCCGGTGCAGCTTCTGCAACAGCAGCTTCACTTTTTTATTTTTTTCCTCATTTCTTCCCTCTTTTCGCCTGGAGCTTGCTCGGCTCCGTGATGCTCATTATCGCTGAACATGTGACAGCCACCTCCACTGAGCAGAGGGACTGAGGGGTCTGCAGCTATTTCTGCAACACACACACACACACCTCATGGGTCACATGTACAGTTTAACCTGTCAGACACAAGTAAGAAGATTGAGATAAAAGTCTTGAGATAAACTTTATCCACTAACTATAGCTAATGTAGCTAATCCACAGGGGTGTGAATACTTTGGAGTTATGGAGTTTCAAAGAAATGATGAAGTATCAGTAAGTGTGAAGGATTTATCTGTGATGAATCAGATGTTGAAGTATTTACTGAAGAAACGCAGCACTGTATTTCCCTCTGTGGTTCCTCGTGCACTCCCATCCTCCACTCATCTCTCTCTGGTTCCTCCTCAGGACTACACCCTCACCATGTACTTCCAGCAGGCGTGGAGAGATAAACGCCTCTCATACTCGGAGATCCCTCTGAACCTCACACTGGATAACCGTGTGGCTGATCAGCTCTGGGTCCCGGACACTTACTTCCTAAACGACAAGAAGTCCTTCGTTCACGGAGTGACGGTGAAGAACAGGATGATCCGCCTCCATCCGGACGGCACCGTGCTCTACGGACTGAGGTACTCTGAGTTCTAGGGTCGAATCTAAGGATATAGATTACCTGCAAAAGTGTAGTGTGAGTTTTATTAAGTGTGAGTATAGTGGAAGTACGTGTTTATGTGGTGTGAATATAGTGGGAGTATAGTGTGTGTATAGTGGGAGTATAGTGTGTGTATAGTGGGAGTATAGTGTGTGAGTATAGTGGGAGTATAGTGTGTGTGTGTATAGTGGGAGTATAGTGTGTGTGTATAGTGGGAGTATAGTGTGTGAGTATAGTGGGAGTATAGTGTGTGTGTATAGTGGGAGTATAGTGTGTGTATAGTGGGAGTATAGTGGGAGTATAGTGTGTGTGTGTATAGTGGGAGTATAGTGTGTGTGTATAGTGGGAGTATAGTGTGTGTATAGTGGGAGTATAGTGTGTGTATAGTGGGAGTATAATGTGTGAGTATAGTGGGAGTATAGTGTGTGAGTATAGTGGGAGTATAGTGTGGGAGTATAGTGTGTGTATAGTGGGAGTATAGTGTGTGAGTATAGTGGGAGTATAATGTGTGAGTATAGTGTGTGTATAGTGGGAGTATAGTGTGTGTGTATAGTGGGAGTATAGTGTGTGTATAGTGGGAGTATAGTGTGTGAGTATAGTGGGAGTATAGTGTGTGTGTATAGTGGGAGTATAGTGTGTGTATAGTGGGAGTATAATGTGTGAGTATAGTGGGAGTATAGTGTGTGAGTATAGTGGGAGTATAGTGTGTGTGTATAGTGGGAGTATAGTGTGTGTATAGTGGGAGTATAATGTGTGAGTATAGTGGGAGTATAGTGTGTGAGTATAGTGGGAGTATAGTGTGGGAGTTTAGTGGGAGTATAGTGGGAGTATAGTGTGTGAGTATAGTGGGAGTATAATGTGTGAGTATAGTGTGTGTGTAGTGGGAGTATAGTGTGTGAGTATAGTGGGAGTATAGTGTGTGAGTATAGTGGGAGTATAGTGTGTGAGTATAGTGGGAGTATAGTGGGAGTATAGTGTGTGTGAGTATAGTGGGAGTATAGTGTGTGAGTATAGTGGGAGTATAGTGTGTGTATAGTGGGAGTATAGTGTGTGAGTATAGCGTGTGTATAGTGTGTGTATAGTGGGAGTATAGTGTGTGATTATAGCGTGTGTATAGTGTGTGTATAGTGGGAGTATAGTGTGTGTGTGTATAGTGGGAGTATAGTGTGTGAGTATAGTGGGAGTATAGTGTGTGTATAGTGGGAGTATAGTGTGTGTATAGTGGGAGTATAGTGTGTGAGTATAGTGGGAGTATAGTGTGTGTATAGTGTGTGTATAGTGGGAGTATAGTGTGTGTGTATAGTGGGAGTATAGTGGGAGTATAGTGTGTGTGTATAGTGGGAGTATAGTGTGTGTATAGTGGGAGTATAGTGTGTGGGTATAGTGGGAGTATAGTGTGTGTATAGTGGGAGTATAGTGTGTGTGTATAGTGTGAGTATAGTGTGTGTATAGTGTGAGTATAGTGTGTGTATAGTGGGAGTATAGTGTGTGAGTATAGTGGGAGTATAGTGTGTGTATAGTGGGAGTATAGTGTGTGAGTATAGTGGGAGTATAGTGTGTGTGTGTATAGTGGGAGTATAGTGTGTGTGTATAGTGGGAGTATAGTGTGTGAGTATAGTGGGAGTATAGTGTGTGTGTATAGTGGGAGTATAGTGTGTGTATAGTGGGAGTATAGTGTGTGAGTATAGTGGGAGTATAGTGTGTGTGAGTATAGTGGGAGTATAGTGTGTGTGTATAGTGGGAGTATAGTGTGTGTATAGTGGGAGTATAGTGTGTGTATAGTGGGAGTATAATGTGTGAGTATAGTGGGAGTATAGTGTGTGAGTATAGTGGGAGTATAGTGTGGGAGTATAGTGTGTGTATAGTGGGAGTATAGTGTGTGAGTATAGTGGGAGTATAATGTGTGAGTATAGTGTGTGTATAGTGGGAGTATAGTGGGAGTATAGTGTGTGTGTATAGTGGGAGTATAGTGTGTGTATAGTGGGAGTATAGTGTGTGAGTATAGTGGGAGTATAATGTGTGAGTATAGTGGGAGTATAGTGTGTGAGTATAGTGGGAGTATAGTGTGGGAGTTTAGTGGGAGTATAGTGTGTGAGTATAGTGGGAGTATAATGTGTGAGTATAGTGTGTGTATAGTGGGAGTATAGTGTGTGAGTATAGTGGGAGTATAGTGTGTGAGTATAGTGGGAGTATAGTGTGTGAGTATAGTGGGAGTATAGTGGGAGTATAGTGTGTGTGAGTATAGTGGGAGTATAGTGTGTGAGTATAGTGGGAGTATGGTGTGTGTATAGTGGGAGTATAGTGTGTGAGTATAGCGTGTGTATAGTGTGTGTATAGTGGGAGTATAGTGTGTGAGTATAGCGTGTGTATAGTGTGTGTATAGTGGGAGTATAGTGTGTGTGTGTATAGTGGGAGTATAGTGTGTGAGTATAGTGGGAGTATAGTGTGTGTATAGTGGGAGTATAGTGTGTGTATAGTGGGAGTATAGTGTGTGAGTATAGTGGGAGTATAGTGTGTGTATAGTGTGTGTATAGTGGGAGTATAGTGTGTGTGTATAGTGGGAGTATAGTGGGAGTATAGTGTGTGTGTATAGTGGGAGTATAGTGTGTGGGTATAGTGGGAGTATAGTGTGTGTATAGTGGGAGTATAGTGTGTGTGTATAGTGTGAGTATAGTGTGTGTATAGTGGGAGTATAGTGTGTGAGTATAGTGGGAGTATAGTGTGTGAGTACAGTGGGAGTATAATGTGTGAGTATAGTGGGAGTATAGTGTGTGTATGGTGGGAGTATAGTGTGGGAGTATAGTGGGAGTATAATGTGTGTGTATAGTGGGAGTATAGTGTGTGAGTATAGTGGGAGTATAGTGTGTGTATAGTGGGAGTATAGTGTGTGTATAGTGGGAGTATAGTGTGTGTATAGTGGGAGTATAGTGTGTGAGTATAGTGGGAGTATAGTGTGTGTGTATAGTGGGAGTATAGTGTGTGTATAGTGGGAGTATAGTGTGTGTATAGTGGGAGTATAATGTGTGAGTATAGTGGGAGTATAGTGTGTGAGTATAGTGGGAGTATAGTGGGAGTATTGTGGGAGTATAGTGTGTGAGTATAGTGGGAGTATAATGTGTGAGTATAGTGTGTGTATAGTGGGAGTATAGTGTGTGAGTATAGTGGGAGTATAGTGTGTGAGTATAGTGGGAGTATAGTGTGTGAGTATAGTGGGAGTATAGTGTGTGAGTATAGTGGGAGTATAGTGTGTGTGAGTATAGTGGGAGTATAGTGTGTGAGTATAGTGGGAGTATAGTGTGTGTATAGTGGGAGTATAGTGTGTGAGTATAGCGTGTGTATAGTGTGTGTATAGTGGGAGTATAGTGTGTGAGTATAGCATGTGTATAGTGTGTGTATAGTGGGAGTATAGTGTGTGTGTGTATAGTGGGAGTATAGTGTGTGAGTATAGTGGGAGTATAGTGTGTGTATAGTGGGAGTATAGTGTGTGTGTATAGTGGGAGTATAGTGGGAGTATAGTGTGTGTGTATAGTGGGAGTATAGTGTGTGGGTATAGTGGGAGTATAGTGTGTGTGTATAGTGTGAGTATAGTGTGTGTATAGTGGGAGTATAGTGTGTGAGTATAGTGGGAGTATAGTGTGTGAGTACAGTGGGAGTATAATGTGTGAGTATAGTGGGAGTATAGTGTGTGTATGGTGGGAGTATAGTGTGTGAGTATAGTGGGAGTATAATGTGTGTGTATAGTGGGAGTATAGTGTGTGAGTATAGTGGGAGTATAGTGGGAGTATAGTGTGTGTATAGTGGGAGTATCGTGTGAGTATAGCGTGTGTATAGTGTGTGTATAGTGGGAGTATAGTGTGTGTGTGTGTATAGTGGGAGTATAGTGTGTGTATAGTGGGAGTATAGTGTGTGAGTATAGTGGGAGTATAGTGTGTGTATAGTGGGAGTATAGTGTGTGTGTGTAGTGTGAGTATAGTGTGTGTATAGTGTGAGTATAGTGGGAGTATAGTGTGTGAGTACAGTGGGAGTATAATGTGTGAGTATAGTGGGAGTATAGTGTGTGTATGGTGGGAGTATAGTGTGTGAGTATAGTGGGAGTATAATGTGTGTGTATAGTGGGAGTATAGTGTGTGAGTGTAGTGGGAGTATAGTGTGTGAGTATAGTGGGAATATAGTGTGTGTATAGTGGGAGTATAGTGTGTGTATAGTGGGAGTATAGTGGGAGTATAGTGTGTGTATAGTGTGTGAGTATAGCGTGTGTATAGTGTGTGTATAGTGGGAGTATAGTGTGTGTGTGTATAGTGGGAGTATAGTGTGTGAGTATAGTGGGAGTATAGTGTGTGAGTATAGTGGGAGTATAGTGTGTGTATAGTGGGAGTATAGTGTGTGTATAGTGGGAGTATAGTGTGGGAGTATAGTGTGTGTATAGTGGGAGTATAGTGTGTGTGAGTATAGTGGGAGTATAGTGTGTGAGTATAGTATGGGAGTATAGTGTGTGTGAGTATAGTGGGAGTATAGTGTGTGAGTATAGTGGGAGTATAGTGTGTGTGAGTATAGTGGGAGTATAGTGTGTGAGTGTAGTGGGAGTATAGTGTGTGTATGGTGGGAGTATAGTGTGGGAGTATACTGTGTGAGTGTAGTGGGAGTATAGTGTGTGAGCATAGTGGGAGTATAGTGTGTGTATAGTGGGAGTATAGTGTGTGTATAGTGGGAGTATAGTGTGTGAGTATAGTATGGGAGTATAGTGTGTGAGTATAGTGGGAGTATAGTATGTGTGAGTATAGTGTGAGTTCCTGCAGTGTGAGTGTAGTGTGAGTTCCTGCAGTGTGAGTTCCTGCAGTGTGAGTATAGTGTGAGTTCCTGCAGTGTGAGTATAGTGTGAGTTCCTGCAGTGTGAGTGAAGTGTGAGTTCCTGCAGTGTGAGTATAGTGTGAGTTCCTGCAGTGTGAGTATAGTGTGAGTTCCTGCAGTGTGAGTGTAGTGTGAGTTCCTGCAGTGTGAGTATAGTGTGAGTTCCTGCAGTGTGAGTATAGTGTGAGTTCCTGCAGTGTGAGTGAAGTGTGAGTTCCTGCAGTGTGAGTGTAGTGTGAGTTCCTGCAGTGTGAGTATAGTGTGAGTTCCTGCAGTGTGAGTATAGTGTGAGTTCCTGCAGTGTGAGTTCCTGCAGTGTGAGAATAGTGTGAGTTCCTGCAGTGTGAGTGTAGTTCCTGCAGTGTGAGTATAGTGTGAGTTCCTGCAGTGTGAGTATAGTGTGAGTTCCTGCAGTGTGAGTTCCTGCAGTGTGAGTGTAGTGTGAGTTCCTGCAGTGTGAGTATAGTGTGAGTTCCTGCAGTGTGAGTGTAGTGTGAGTTCCTGCAGTGTGAGTATAGTGTAGTTCCTGCAGTGTGAGTGTAGTGTGAGTTCCTGCAGTGTGAGTATAGTGTGAGTTCCTGCAGTGTGAGAATAGTGTGAGTTCCTGCAGTGTGAGTATAGTGTGAGTTCCTGCAGTGTGAGTGTAGTGTGAGTTCCTGCAGTGTGAGTGTAGTGTGAGTTCCTGCAGTGTGAGTATAGTGTGAGTTCCTGCAGTGTGAGTATAGTGTGAGTTCCTGCAGTGTGAGTGTAGTGTGAGTTCCTGCAGTGTGAGTGTAGTGTGAGTTCCTGCAGTGTGAGTATAGTGTGAGTTCCTGCAGTGTGAGTATAGTGTGAGTTCCTGCAGTGTGAGTGTAGTGTGAGTTCCTGCAGTGTGAGTATAGTGTGAGTTCCTGCAGTGTGAGTATAGTGTGAGTTCCTGCAGTGTGAGTATAGTGTGAGTTCCTGCAAGTTCCTGCAGTGTGAGTATAGTGTGAGTTCCTGCAGTGTGAGTATAGTGTGAGTTCCTGCAGTGTGAGTATAGTGTGAGTTCCTGCAGTGTGAGTTCCTGCAGTGTGAGTATAGTGTGAGTTCCTGCAGTGTGAGTATAGTGTGAGTTCCTGCAGTGTGAGTATAGTGTGAGTTCCTGCAGTGTGAGTTCCTGCAGTGTGAGTATAGTGTGAGTTCCTGCAGTGTGAGTATAGTGTGAGTTCCTGCAGTGTGAGTTCCTGCAGTGTGAGTATAGTGTGAGTTCCTGCAGTGTGAGTATAGTGTGAGTTCCTGCAGTGTGAGTATAGTGTGAGTTCCTGCAGTGTGAGTATAGTGTGAGTTCCTGCAGTGTGAGTTCCTGCAGTGTGAGTATAGTGTGAGTTCCTGCAGTGTGAGTATAGTGTGAGTTCCTGCAGTGTGAGTTCCTGCAGTGTGAGAATAGTGTGAGTTCCTGCAGTGTGAGTATAGTGTGAGTTCCTGCAGTGTGAGTATAGTGTGAGTTCCTGCAGTGTGAGTATAGTGTGAGTTCCTGCAGTGTGAGTATAGTGTGAGTTCCTGCAGTGTGAGTTCCTGCAGTGTGAGTATAGTGTGAGTTCCTGCAGTGTGAGTATAGTGTGAGTTCCTGCAGTGTGAGTGAAGTGTGAGTTCCTGCAGTGTGAGTATAGTGTGAGTTCCTGCAGTGTGAGTATAGTGTGAGTTCCTGCAGTGTGAGTATAGTGTGAGTTCCTGCAGTGTGAGTTCCTGCAGTGTGAGTATAGTGTGAGTTCCTGCAGTGTGAGTATAGTGTGAGTTCCTGCAGTGTGAGTATAGTGTGAGTTCCTGCAGTGTGAGTATAGTGTGAGTTCCTGCAGTGTGAGTGTAGTGTGAGTTCCTGCAGTGTGAGTATAGTGTGAGTTCCTGCAGTGTGGGAATAGTGTGAGTTCCTGCAGTGTGAGTGTAGTGTGAGTTCCTGCAGTGTGAGTATAGTGTGAGTTCCTGCAGTGTGAGTGTAGTGTGAGTTCCTGCAGTGTGAGTATAGTGTGAGTTCCTGCAGTGTGGGAATAGTGTGAGTTCCTGCAGTGTGAGAATAGTGTGAGTTCCTGCAGTGTGAGTATAGTGTGAGTTCCTGCAGTGTGAGAATAGTGTGAGTTCCTGCAGTGTGAGTATAGTGTGAGTTCCTGCAGTGTGAGAATAGTGTGAGTTCCTGCAGTGTGAGTTCCTGCAGTGTGAGTGTAGTGTGAGTTCCTGCAGTGTGAGTATAGTGTGAGTTCCTGCAGTGTGAGTATAGTGTGAGTTCCTGCAGTGTGAGTTCCTGCAGTGTGAGTATAGTGTGAGTTCCTGCAGTGTGAGTATAGTGTGAGTTCCTGCAGTGTGAGTTCCTGCAGTGTGAGTTCCTGCAGTGTGAGTATAGTGTGAGTTCCTGCAGTGTGAGTATAGTGTGAGTTCCTGCAGTGTGAGAATAGTGTGAGTTCCTGCAGTGTGAGTGTAGTGTAGTTCCTGCAGTGTGAGTGTAGTGTGAGTTCCTGCAGTGTGAGTGTAGTGTGAGTTCCTGCAGTTTGAGTGTAGTGTGAGTTCCTGCAGTGTGAGTGTAGTGTGAGTTCCTGCAGTGTGAGAATAGTGTGAGTTCCTGCAGTGTGAGTATAGTGTGAGTTCCTGCAGTGTAAGTTCCTGCAGTGTGAGAATAGTGTGAGTTCCTGCAGTGTGAGTGTAGTTCCTGCAGTGTGAGTATAGTGTGAGTTCCTGCAGTGTGAGTATAGTGTGAGTTCCTGCAGTGTGAGTATAGTGTGAGTTCCTGCAGTGTGAGTATAGTGTGAGTTCCTGCAGTGTGAGTTCCTGCAGTGTGAGTATAGTGTGAGTTCCTGCAGTGTGAGTATAGTGTGAGTTCCTGCAGTGTGAGTATAGTGTGAGTTCCTGCAGTGTGAGTTCCTGCAGTGTGAGTATAGTGTGAGTTCCTGCAGTGTGAGTATAGTGTGAGTTCCTGCAGTGTGAGTTCCTGCAGTGTGAGTATAGTGTGAGTTCCTGCAGTGTGAGTATAGTGTGAGTTCCTGCAGTGTGAGTATAGTGTGAGTTCCTGCAGTGTGAGTATAGTGTGAGTTCCTGCAGTGTGAGTATAGTGTGAGTTCCTGCAGTGTGAGTTCCTGCAGTGTGAGTATAGTGTGAGTTCCTGCAGTGTGAGTATAGTGTGAGTTCCTGCAGTGTGAGAATAGTGTGAGTTCCTGCAGTGTGAGTATAGTGTGAGTTCCTGCAGTGTGAGTTCCTGCAGTGTGAGTATAGTGTGAGTTCCTGCAGTGTGAGTTCCTGCAGTGTGAGTATAGTGTGAGTTCCTGCAGTGTGAGTATAGTGTGAGTTCCTGCAGTGTGAGTTCCTGCAGTGTGAGTATAGTGTGAGTTCCTGCAGTGTGAGTATAGTGTGAGTTCCTGCAGTGTGAGTATAGTGTGAGTTCCTGCAGTGTGAGTATAGTGTGAGTTCCTGCAGTGTGAGTATAGTGTGAGTTCCTGCAGTGTGAGTTCCTGCAGTGTGAGTATAGTGTGAGTTCCTGCAGTGTGAGTATAGTGTGAGTTCCTGCAGTGTGAGAATAGTGTGAGTTCCTGCAGTGTGAGTATAGTGTGAGTTCCTGCAGTGTGAGTATAGTGTGAGTTCCTGCAGTGTGAGTATAGTGTGAGTTCCTGCAGTGTGAGTATAGTGTGAGTTCCTGCAGTGTGAGTGTAGTGTGACTTCCTGCAGTGTGAGTTCCTGCAGTGTGAGTGTAGTGTGAGTTCCTGCAGTGTGAGTGTAGTGTGAGTTCCTGCAGTGTGAGTGTAGTGTGAGTTCCTGCAGTGTGAGTATAGTGTGAGTTCCTGCAGTGTGAGAATAGTGTGAGTTCCTGCAGTGTGAGTATAGTGTGAGTTCCTGCAGTGTGGGAATAGTGTGAGTTCCTGCAGTGTGAGAATAGTGTGAGTTCCTGCAGTGTGAGTATAGTGTGAGTTCCTGCAGTGTGAGTTCCTGCAGTGTGAGTATAGTGTGAGTTCCTGCAGTGTGAGTATAGTGTGAGTTCCTGCAGTGTGAGTTCCTGCAGTGTGAGTTCCTGCAGTGTGAGTATAGTGTGAGTTCCTGCAGTGTGAGTATAGTGTGAGTTCCTGCAGTGTGAGAATAGTGTGAGTTCCTGCAGTGTGAGTATAGTGTGAGTTCCTGCAGTGTGAGTATAGTGTGAGTTCCTGCAGTGTGAGTTCCTGCAGTGTGAGTATAGTGTGAGTTCCTGCAGTGTGAGTATAGTGTGAGTTCCTGCAGTGTGAGAATAGTGTGAGTTCCTGCAGTGTGAGAATAGTGTGAGTTCCTGCAGTGTGAGAATTGTATGAGTTCCTGCAGTGTGAGAATAGTGTGAGTTCCTGCAGTGTGAGAAGTTAGTGTGAGTGTGAGTTCCTGTAGTGTGAGTATAGTGTGAGTTCCTGTAGTGTGAGTATAGTGTGAGTTCCTGTAGTGTGAGTGTAGTGTGAGTTCCTGTAGTGTGAGTGTAGTGTGAGTTCCTGCAGTGTGAGTATAGTGTGAGTTCCTGTAGTGTGAGTATAGTGTGAGTTCCTGCAGTGTGAGTGTAGTGTGAGTTCCTACAGTGTGAGTATAGTGTGAGTTCCTGCAGTGTGAGTGTAGTGTGAGTTCCTGTAGTGTGAGTGTAGTGTGAGTTCCTGCAGTGTGAGTATAGTGTGAGTTCCTGCAGTGTGAGTGTAGTGTGAGTTCCTGCAGTGTGAGTATAGTGTGAGTTCCTGCAGTGTGAGTGTAGTGTGAGTTCCTGCAGTGTGAGTGTAGTGTGAGTTCCTGCAGTGAGTGTAGTGTGAGTTCCTGCAGTGTGAGTGTAGTGTGAGTTCCTGCAGTGTGAGTGTAGTGTGAGTTCCTGCAGTGTGAGTATAGTGTGAGTTCCTGCAGTGTGAGTGTAGTGTGAGTTCCTGCAGTGTGAGTGTGAGTTCCTGCAGTGTGAGTATAGTGTGAGTTCCTGCAGTGTGAGTGTGAGTTCCTGCAGTGTGAGTATAGTGTGAGTTCCTGCAGTGTGAGTGTGAGTTCCTGCAGTGTGAGTATAGTGTGAGTTCCTGCAGTGTGAGTATAGTGTGAGTTCCTGCAGTGTGAGTATAGTGTGAGTTCCTGCAGTGTGAGTGTAGTGTGAGTTCCTGTAGTGTGAGTGTAGTGTGAGTTCCTGCAGTGTGAGTGTAGTGTGAGTTCCTGCAGTGTGAGTATAGAGTGAGTTCCTGCAGTGTGAGTGTAGTGTGAGTTCCTGCAGTGTGAGTATAGAGTGAGTTCCTGCAGTGTGAGTATAGTGTGAGTTCCTGCAGTGTGAGTATAGTGTGAGTTCCTGCAGTGTGAGTATAGAGTGAGTTCCTGCAGTGTGAGTATAGAGTGAGTTCCTGCAGTGTGAGTGTAGTGTGAGTTCCTGCAGTGTGAGTGTAGTGTGAGTTCCTGCAGTGTGAGTATAGTGTGAGTTCCTGCAGTGTGAGTATAGTGTGAGTTCCTGCAGTGTGAGTATAGTGTGAGTTCCTGCAGTGTGAGTATAGTGTGAGTTCCTGCAGTGTGAGTGTAGTGTGAGTTCCTGCAGTGTGAGTGTAGTGTGAGTTCCTGCAGTGTGAGTGTAGTGTGAGTTCCTGCAGTGTGAGTGTAGTGTGAGTTCCTGCAGTGTGAGTATAGTGTGATTTCCTGTAGTGTGAGTATAGTGTGAGTTCCTGCAGTGTGAGTGTAGTGTGAGTTCCTGCAGTGTGAGTATAGAGTGAGTTCCTGCAGTGTGAGTATAGTGTGAGTTCCTGCAGTGTGAGTATAGTGTGAGTTCCTGCAGTGTGAGTATAGTGTGAGTTCCTGCAGTGTGAGTATAGAGTGAGTTCCTGCAGTGTGAGTATAGTGTGAGTTCCTGCAGTGTGAGTATAGTGTGAGTTCCTGCAGTGTGAGTATAGTGTGAGTTCCTGCAGTGTGAGTATAGAGTGAGTTCCTGCAGTGTGAGTATAGTGTGAGTTCCTGCAGTGTGAGTATAGTGTGAGTTCCTGCAGTGTGAGTGTAGTGTGAGTTCCTGCAGTGTGAGTATAGTGTGAGTTCCTGCAGTGTGAGTATAGTGTGAGTTCCTGCAGTGTGAGTTCCTGCAGTGTGAGTATAGTGTGAGTTCCTGCAGTGTGAGAATTGTGTGAGTTCCTGCAGTGTGAGAATAGTGTGAGTTCCTGCAGTGTGAGAATAGTGTGAGTTCCTGCAGTGTGAGAATTGTGTGAGTTCCTGCAGTGTGAGAATAGTGTGAGTTCCTGCAGTGTGAGAATAGTGTGAGTTCCTGCAGTGTGAGAATTGTGTGAGTTCCTGCAGTGTGAGAATAGTGTGAGTTCCTGCAGTGTGAGTTCCTGCAGTGTGAGTGTAGTGTGAGTTCCTGCAGTGTGAGTATAGTGTGAGTTCCTGCAGTGTGAGTATAGTGTGAGTTCCTGCAGTGTGAGTTCCTGCAGTGTGAGTATAGTGTGAGTTCCTGCAGTGTGAGTGAAGTGTGAGTTCCTGCAGTGTGAGTGAAGTGTGAGTTCCTGCAGTGTGAGTATAGTGTGAGTTCCTGCAGTGTGAGTATAGTGTGAGTTCCTGCAGTGTGAGTATAGTGTGAGTTCCTGCAGTGTGAGTATAGTGTGAGTTCCTGCAGTGTGAGTGTAGTGTGAGTTCCTGTAGTGTGAGTGTAGTGTGAGTTCCTGCAGTGTGAGTGTAGTGTGAGTTCCTGCAGTGTGAGTATAGCGTGAGTTCCTGCAGTGTGAGTATAGCGTGAGTTCCTGCAGTGTGAGTATAGTGTGAGTTCCTGCAGTGTGAGTGTAGTGTGAGTTCCTGTAGTGTGAGTGTAGTGTGAGTTCCTGCAGTGTGAGTGTAGTGTGAGTTCCTGCAGTGTGAGTATAGTGTGAGTTCCTGCAGTGTGAGTGTAGTGTGAGTTCCTACAGTGTGAGTATAGTGTGAGTTCCTGCAGTGTGAGTGTAGTGTGAGTTCCTGTAGTGTGAGTGTAGTGTGAGTTCCTGCAGTGTGAGTATAGTGTGAGTTCCTGCAGTGTGAGTGTAGTGTGAGTTCCTGCAGTGTGAGTATAGTGTGAGTTCCTGCAGTGTGAGTGTAGTGTGAGTTCCTGCAGTGTGAGTGTA
>NC_080727.1:1057500-1065000 GCF_019097595.1 Hemibagrus wyckioides
CATATACACAGGAACACAGATAGACAGACAGATGGTCAGACAGACAAACAGAGAGACAGACAGATAGATCCAGAAAGACACACCTGCAGACTTGAAAAAAAAAGGGCGTAAATCCTTTTCCTTTTCTAAAACACTAAATGAATAAATAGCAAATAAAAGTTTTGCTACAGTTAATCTCTCTCTCAGATTCTCATCCAAAACATTTTATTATCAGTGAGATTTCACGCTCAGTTGATCCTCCTCCTCGGTCTCCTCCTCAGTCTCAGAAACAGCAGAAACCCCGAGGACGAGTTTCTTAAACCTCCTTGACTTCCTCGACTCAGCTGCTCTAGCTGTGCACGTGCTTGATTAAATAAATATGCATGAGAGCGTCTCCTAATTAGCCCGAGATATGAACTTTAGTGTAGTCTAATTAGCGTGAGAGGAGAAGTGAGAAGCTGAAAGACTGCATCAGAGAGGAGATAAGATCAATCAGGGACGGAATGGAGGAGAGAGCGGAGGAGACAATGGAGGGAAGAGTGGAGTGGAGGAATGAGTGTAGGTGAGAGAAGAGGAGAGAGTGGAGGAAAGTGCAAAGGATAGAGTGGAAGAATGGGTGGAGGAAAGAGCAGAGGAGAGAGTGGAGGAAAGAGCAGAAGAGAGAGTGTAAGGGAAGATTGGAGGAGAGAGAAAAGGAGAGAGTGGAGGGAAGAAAGGAGGAGAGAGTATAGAGGAGAAAGGAGGAGAGAGTATAGAGGAGAAAGGAGGAGAGAGTGTAGGGGAGAAAGGAGGAGAGAGTGTAGGGGAGAAAGGAGGAGAGAGTGGAGGAAGAAAGGAGGAGAGAGTATAGAGGAGAAAGGAGGAGAGAGTATAGGGGAGAAAGGAGGAGAGAGTGTAGGGGAGAAAGGAGGAGAGAGTGTATAGAGGAGAAAGGAGGAGAGAGTGTAGAGGAGAAAGGAGGAGAGAGTATAGAGGAGAAAGGAGGAGAGAGTGTAGAGGGAGAAAGGAGGAGAGAGAGTGTAGGGGGAGAAAGGAGGAGAGAGTGTAGAGGGAGAAAGGAGGAGAGAGTGTAGGGAGAAAGGAGAGAGAGAGTGTAGGGGAGAAAGGAGGAGAGAGTATAGAGGAGAAAGGAGGAGAGAGAGTATAGAGGAGAAGGGAGGGGAGAGTGTAGGGGAGAAAGGAGGAGAGAGTGTAGGGGAGAAAGGAGGAGAGAGTATAGAGGAGAAAGGAGGAGAGAGTATAGAGGAGAAAGGAGGAGAGAGTATAGAGGAGAAAGGAGGAGAGAGTGTAGGGGAGAAAGGAGGAGAGAGTGTAGGGGAGAAAGGAGGAGAGAGTATAGAGGAGAAAGGAGGAGAGAGTATAGAGGAGAAAGGAGGAGAGAGTATAGAGGAGAAAGGAGGAGAGAGTGTAGGGGAGAAAGGAGGAGAGAGTATAGAGGAGAAAGGAGGAGAGAGTGTAGGGGAGAAAGGAGGAGAGAGTATAGAGAGAGAAAGGAGGAGAGAGTGTGTAGGAGGAGAGAGTGAGGAGAAAGGAGGAGAGAGTGTAGGGGAGAAAGGAGAGAGAGTGTAGGGGAGGGAGAGAGAGTGTAGAGAGAGAGAGAGTGTAGGGGAGAAAGGAGGAGAGAGTGTAGGGAGAAAGGAGGAGAGAGAGTGTAGGGAGAGAAGGAGGAGGAGAGAGTGTAGGGGGAGAAAGGAGGAGAGAGTATAGGGAGAAAGGAGGAGAAGAGAGTGTAGGGGAGAAAGGAGGAGAGAGTATAGAGGAGAAAGGAGGAGAGAGTGTAGGGGAGAAAGGAGGAGAGAGTGTAGGGGAGAAAGGAGGAGAGAGTGTAGGGGAGAAAGGAGGAGAGAGTATAGAGGAGAAAGGAGGAGAGAGTGTAGGGGAGAAAGGAGGAGAGAGTGTAGGGGAGAAAGGAGGAGAGAGTGTAGGGGAGAAAGGAGGAGAGAGTATAGAGGAGAAAGGAGGAGAGAGTATAGAGGAGAAAGGAGGAGAGAGTGTAGAGGAGAAAGGAGGAGAGAGTATAGAGGAGAAAGGAGGAGAGAGTATAGAGGAGAAAGGAGGAGAGAGTGTAGAGGAGAAAGGAGGAGAGAGTATAGAGGAGAAAGGAGGAGAGAGTGTAGGGGAGAAAGGAGGAGAGAGTGTAGGGGAGAAAGGAGGAGAGAGTGTAGGGGAGAAAGGAGGAGAGAGTATAGAGGAGAAAGGAGGAGAGAGTGTAGAGGAGAAAGGAGGAGAGAGTATAGAGGAGAAAGGAGGAGAGAGTGTAGGGGAGAAAGGAGGAGAGAGTGTAGAGGAGAAAGGAGGAGAGAGTGTAGGGGAGAAAGGAGGAGAGAGTGTAGGGGAGAAAGGAGGAGAGAGAAGAGAGTGAAGGAGATTAGAGTTGATAGAGTTGTTCAGACTCGGGTTGGAGGTGTGGCCAAAAGTTAGAAGTGAATCAGACGATTATTAATAAAGTTAATATTTTGTGGTTTTATGAAATGGTTTAAATTGTGAAACTGTTCATATTTTTTTGCTCAAACTGAAAATAATTCTCAGCTGAAATGAAAGGATATTAAAATAAGATTTAAACTAAAACAGCAGTGTTACTTATAAATTAAACATTAGCGCAAATGTTCCTGCTGCTAGAATCTCTTTTTCTTCAGTCTACAAAAAAAAGTTATCGAGTTGTCGCATTATTTCTTGTCCAGCAGACGCTAAAATAAATTCATAGATTCGTCGCAGCCTCGCAGACTGTGTCGGTTTGTTCTGACAGTCTGATTAGCCACAGAGACGGCTTAATATTCCCAACAACTTCACCCGGCCGCTCCCGTTTCATTCATCACACGGAGCGCTCGGCTCGGCCCGAACGAGCGAATAAAAGAGACTGATGGCGCCGTAGGCGTGCCTTAATGATCATAAATGGCTTTAACCCATCGTAACCATCATTTCAGTGATGCACGAGCTGCTGATTCTGATGCTGCCTGTGTTACATCACCGCGAAGCCTGGAGCAGCGGTGCATTAAACACACACGGCTCGGGGAGAAGGTCCACGTCAACACTATGTTTTACTGCAGCAGACAGTCTGAGTTATTTTAACCTCGCAAAAACCTCAGCTGGACTCCTTTAAGAGCCTCGGGAAACATCCCTTTTAATTAAACACTCTGCATTCGTCTCATTTTAACCCTCACACGCTTTCATTTCAATTAGAGGAACAGAGCCAGACGCTTTATTATTAAACCACTCTACACACTCACCACCAGGGCATTTATGGAACTTGATGCGCACTCTCTAGGGCCCTAATGTCATCATTTTCTTCATTTGGTCTCACAGAGTTCTCCCACGCAGCTGTTATTGCGCCTTAGAGATTCCTCCACTTTAGAAAAAGTCAAAAGAGAGAAGATAAGGGCTGTCTCACTGTCATCTCACTGTTGTCTCACTGTCATCTCACTGCTGTCTCACTGTTATCTCACTGCTGTCTCACTGTCATCTCACTGTTGTCTCACTCATCTCACTGCTGTCTCACCATCATCTCACTGCTGTTTCACTGTCATCTCACTGTCGTCTCACTGTCATCTCACTGCTGTCTCACTGTCGTCTCACTGTCATCTCACTGCTGTTTCACTGTTGTCTCTGTCATCTCACTGTCATCTCTCTGCTGTCTCACTCCTGTCTCACTGTCGTCTCACTGTCATCTCACTGCTGTCTCACTGTCATCTCACTGTTGCCTCACTGTTGTCTCACTGTTGCCTCTCGGCCCTCTCTGAGTGTTCTGGGAGCCTCAGTGTGTGGGTTCTGGTGCCAGCTGGCTCAGATCCCAAAACCATCCAACACATTCTACTGGCTTTTAAATCAGGTTGTGTTTTATGTTCAGTTCATTTTATCTAATTAGTTAAAAGACCTCTCTGTGTCTGAGTGCTGCTTCCTGCTCCACACTCTCTCTGCAGGGACATAAATATTTAAAATTACGGTTAATTATTAAATATAATTATAATTTTAAGGGTTTTATACACAGTCATGGACATTCCGTGTTAACCCTGTTCCCATCCGCGGCCCCGCCCTGATCTCGGCTGCTGCCTCGAGCCTCGAGCCGTCCTGCGGTTCTCCAGATTTCACCTGAAGGAAGTTCTCCTGGCTCGCAGCAGCCTCGACCCGGTCCGGTAGAAGTCACAGCTGCTGTTGCAGTGCATTGTGGGTAGCCGCAGGTTGTTATTTATCTCCTCCCTCGTCTTCAGTCTGTCCTCCTTTCTGCTCGTTCTCGCACCACGTCTTCCACAGCTGCTGTCAGAAAAAAAAGACTCAGAGAGTGCTAGAAAGTAGGACAAGGACTTTTCACTCGTCTCTCAATCCGTACTGCAGGAGCGTCTGATCTGTGGAACGGATCGGATTTATTTCCTGGACAAACATGGAGGAGAAATGAACACAGTCTGCGTGGATGTTTTAGGCCATGGAAACGAACAGCGTGAAGAAGATATGGAGTTGATACGAGGAAACATCAGAGCTTTAATGACTGTGTTAATGATCCAATAAACAATAAACAAACAAAACAACAATCCACCAGTTGGTGTGCTGGAAATGCAAATCAGTGAATTTAATATATTTCTCTCGGTGTGTGTGTGTGTGTGTGTGTGTGTGTGTCTGTGTGTGTGTCTGTGTGTGTTTAGGATCACTACAACAGCAGCCTGCATGATGGATTTGAGACGCTATCCGCTGGACGAACAAAACTGTACTCTGGAAATTGAGAGCTGTGAGTGATACAATATATTTTCCTCTCTCTCTCTCTCTCTCATAAATCCTCCTCATGTGACTGATGTGAGGTAACATAAATGTATATAAATATGCTAATTTAGACCCGCCCCAACAAGCTCCTTTCAATCACTATACTCCACTATCACTAACATCAACTGACATAGCTAGCTGCTAAGCTAACTGATAGTAAACATTCTTTTTATATATAGTGGAGATGTTCCAAGGCACTTTAAATTCTTGAACATCAAAAATGCCTTTTATCATTTATTATTTTACAAAGATTATATAAGATTTTGAAGTGACACATGTGCAGGGTTTCCACCGGAGACTGTGAAACACTTCCTGTTGTAATTCTTTCCTGCAGTGATGTGTGTTTTTGAAATGAACTGCTCGGTGAAGTGAAACACGGCTTTAGTTACGGTTCTGCTGCAGATCCCTAAAGAACACAAATAACTCACGTTACACATCAGAGGCGACTCACGACAAACACAACAAACAAGTCAATATTTAAGAGCGGAGCGTTCGGGTTAGTGTGGAGTCGGAGCCGTGCTGCAGGAGCTGTGGAGACTTCGTTTGCATGTGTGGAATTGCTGGAGTAAGTCACCCTGCTGCCCATGTTAGCGTAATGAGGCTGACCTTCATCTCCACAAAACCGAGGGATCAGGAAAACACCGGACACGACATAAAACATCACACCAGAGTAATTGGGAGCATGTGAGCAATAGCACTGAGCTCAAAGAAAGAAAGAGTGAGATTGTACACGTAAGTGGTGTTCACTTCACTCTGGACATTTCAATAAAAAATCATACAGAGAGATGTTTTACACTCCTGCTGATGACTGGACACTGCAGTGAAGCTGAATTAGCAGCAAAGTAAACCCTAACCCTTAACGAGTAGCGTTAACCCTAACCCTAAACCCGAACCCTTAACAAATACTCTTAACCCATAACCCTAACACTAAATCCTGATCCTTGATTCCATTTGACTTCAATGGACTTCGCAAAAACATTCATCTGGACTTGATTTAGTGTTTATTGAAACACAAATGTTCAGAACACTAATAAAATAACGGAAACAGAAACGAGGAGACGTGGAACAGGATTCTGATTAGACGTGTTGTGTGTTCTGTGTGTAATTGGACGTGTGTAGTGCCAAGGCTGTAATTGCTGTAAACATGAGAAATTGATTATGTAAACCGAGCAGTCAGCCCCAGCAACTAGCCCGAGGTTCGTTTTTCTAAAGCAGATTATGACTGGACTCTTTATTACAGCGACTTTTCAGTGGAGGATGACTGACTCTGATAATCAGATGTATTATCAGATGAAAAGTGATAATAAAAAAGAGCGTTTTAATGCATGAACACGGTTCCTTCTGCTCTCACGTCTTTCTTTTGCTCTCTCAGAAAAATCGGGTAAATTGAGCCTGCTTTTGAGCGAGTGCGCATTCCTCCTATTTAGAGACTGGCTCAAATTAATACAGCTCCCTGACCGACCTTTAAGTGCCCTCGCTCTCCAACTTTCTCCTCCTGCAGCCTGATAATTAGGTTTAGCAAAAGAATAAAAGTAGAGTTGTGTATCTACAAACCGGAGCTGATTGGAGTGCTCGTCTTTCAGCAGGTAGGTTTTTAGTAGCACATGTGTAGACTTTTGCAGACTAACCAAGAGCTAACGCTGTAGTGTTTGTTTCACAGCCTGTGAGAAATAAGAAATATTTTCTCCACAGTATTTGTTCCACCTGACAACGTTAATCTGGGCTCCAGGTTCCAGCGTATATTAGGTAAATTTTCTGCGCCGATGAAACAGAACGAGACGAACCACGCAGCCATCGGATCCAATTTTCCACCCTGTTTCCAGCCTCTGTGCTGCGAGGATGTGTGTTTGTGCTGAGTATTCCTCTGCATCAGATGCTCCTGTTCTCCGTGTGTGCCTTGTTCTCCCAACAGGAATAGGATTAAAGTAGCTTTGAACTCACGCATTAAATATTTATTTCCATCTGCGTGCCGGAGCTGTGCCTTCGACACCGCTCGTGTTTTTAAGGTGTGGTCGTCTCGCTGAAGTCTTATTTTGAAAAAACAGAGTGTTGGGTTTGTGTCAGGATCACGGACGAGTGTCATCATCGCTCTCTTTCAACCAGAAACTGCTCGAAATTACACAAGGTTTATTATTTATTTTCAAAAGAAGTAAAATGGAGCAGAGTTTAAGCAAGTGTACCGCCTCGTGCAGCCTCCAAACATTCACAGCTGCTGAGCGATCTTTCCTGTCAAACCATTAGATATATATATACATAGATATATAACATAAATATATACATACACATGTAGAGAGAGAGAGAGAGAGTAAAGAGGCTGTGTAACGGTGAACCTGCTAGTCAGCTCATAGTATAACTAATTAGCTAGCAGGATAACACGTGTATTTATAACCACTAGTTTGTGCTACAGACGACATAACGATCTGAAGAAGTGAAAGGAAATGGTTGTGTGATGTCAGACTGTTGAAGCTAAGCTCCGCCCCTTCGCTAGCGCATGTATGAGGAACTCGGGACTAGTTTTAGACGTTAAGGCTCTGTAAATATTTGCACTGCAGTTAGGAAGAGACAGAAAAAGAGGTCAGGTCAGGATTAACGCTCCATCCAAACTCTCTGCGACGTCCTTGCCAGAAAAAATTGGAAGGATTTCAGCTTTTCGTCGTGTTCTAGCCGTATTTCTCCACGAGCACATCTGCCCTTTCTTAATCCTGTGTCAGAGAAGGATTTAGGGAGAAGCATGGTGTTCCCCTCTCTCTCTCTCTCTCTCTCTCTCTGCCT
>NC_080727.1:1070000-1072500 GCF_019097595.1 Hemibagrus wyckioides
CTGTTTACTGTAGCGCTAGTCTCTGTGTTAGCCTGTTTACTGTAGCGCTAGTCTCTGTGTTAGCCTGTTTACTGTAGCGCTAGTCTCTGTGTTAGCCTGTTTACTGTAGCGCTAGTCTCTGTGTTAGCCTGTTTACTGTAGCGCTAGTCTCTGTGTTAGCCTGTTTACTGTAGCGCTAGTCTCTGTGTTAGCCTGTTTACTGTAGCGCTAGTCTCTGTGTTAGCCTATTTACTATAGCGTGTTTAATGTGCTGTATGTGAGTAGTGCAGTGATGATAAATATTTGACTCAGTGAATCAGATGAATCAACTCTTTTGATTCTTTAATGAATCATAATCAGATGTGTTTTAAGGATGATGCTGTCACTAAAATTGTTAAATAAACTCAATAAACTAATAAACAAAAGAACTTTACACCGTCACGCTCCTTCAGTCATGCGGCGAGTCACAGGTCTAAAACGAGTCGACTCTTTCACAAACAAACGACTCCTTGTCTCAGCTCAGTGGCTTCTCCTGCACCGAGTCAGGAAGTTAGCATCACTGCGTTTCTCACAACAAACTACTGCAAGAGCAGGAAACTTTAACATACTGCCAAGTTCTGGACAAACGATGTCCTTCTGCACACCGGGCTCGTGGCTTGTGGTGTCACTCTGATGGATCGCATGCTGTTGGTTGCCAGGACGGAGACGGTAATGAGACTCTGTGAGTTATAGAGTCGTGAACTGGACACGAGTGGAAGAGAATGATTTACTTCACTCATTGTTTATGGCAATGACGTCATTAAAGTTTCAGAAAAACTTTCACCACTGTCTGTTAGTCTAGGGGAAACTCCATCCAAATCCAATCCAAATCCAATCCAAATCCCATCCAAATCCAATCCAAATCTCATCCAAATCCAATCCAAATCAGATCAAAATCCCATCCAAATCAGATCAAAATCCCATCCAAATTAGATCCAAATCCAATCTAAATCCCATCCAATCCAAATCCCAACCAAATCTGTTCCAAATCCAATCCAAATCCGATCCAAATCCAAATCCCATCCAAATCAGATCCAAATCCCATCCAAATCAGATCCAAACCTCCAGCAGGTTTGGATCAGGCGCACTGACCACTCTGATATCACTCAGACATTTCTGTCTTTTTATTTCAGAGTCTCTTGTTTGTCATCCTGATAGCTAACTGAATCCAGGTCAGCCTCCAATCAGAGAGAGCGCACATGTTTATTTCGAGTGTGTGTGTGTGTGTGTGTGTGTGTGTGTGTGTGTGTTATATAATCCGACATGACAGGGATAAACACAGGTTGTCAGTGAAGAAAAAGAAAAAAAATATGTTGAGAAATCAGAACGCTCGGCTGTATAAAAATTAACGAACTTACACAGTCAGCCTCGCATCTCATCTCCATCACAAGCTAAAATTAAAGTTTACACATCTCTGTCACAACCAGGGCTAAAAACTAGTGTTGTAGTAAATATGTTAATGAATAAATAATAAATATCCCAGGTAAATAATGAAAAAAATTCATTTCTGCTCAGGTATCACCACCGTCCTCACCATGACGACCATCAACACTCACCTGCGAGAGACGCTTCCTAAAATCCCCTACGTCAAAGCCATTGACATGTACCTGATGGGCTGCTTCGTCTTCGTCTTCCTCGCCCTGCTGGAGTACGCTCTCGTCAACTACATCTTCTTCGGACAAGGACCTCAGCGGCAGAAGAAGGCGGCGGAGAAAGCGTCCAACGCCAACAACGAGAAAATGAGGATGGACCCCAACAAGGTACGATTTATTCACCTTTGTGGAAGGAGTCTCCAGTGTCAGTGCTGTGTATCAGTCAGAGGTGAAGCTGGAGCTTGAAGTTCTACACATCTTCAGGACAGAGGAGTTTACACTTCTTCGAGGTTTCTCAGTAACATGACAAGCTGAGGTTATTTGTCTTAAAAAGAAACACGAGAAGCTGCTTAAACATACACTGTACAGCCAAAAGTATGTGCCCCCCTGACCATCACAACCAGTGTGTGTGCAGAACGTCTCGTTCCAGATTTAATCCCTCTGCTCTTCTAATCAGCTCCAGTCTTCTGCTGAAACTCCACTAGATGTTCGAGTGTGTCTGTGGGGATTAGTGATCATGGTCATGCGCACACATGGTCATGCTGGAGCAGGGACTGGACTTGGAGGTCCAGTCAAACTGTAAAGCTCCACACACACACACACACCTTCTGTAGAGTTTGGAGAAGAAGCTCACATGAGTCTGATGGTCAGGGGGCACATACTTTTGGTCACACAGAGTGTTAATAGTAGATCCTTAATAGTTACCCTGTGTGTTTTCAGGTTGTGTATCTGATTGTGTTTATTGTTCTAATCATTTTGTCTAGTCAGTTTTCATTTTATAAATGTTTATAAATGTTTCACTGAACAGCATCACAGAGCTGATCTCCAACAAACACTGGGGAAAAAAAGAAGTTCTTGAGTAGTGAGAGTTCTGTACGCTAAAGTTCTGT